>NC_140775.1:22822280-23034579 GCF_044657685.1 Stegodyphus dumicola
CTGCGCCTTCGTGTATAAATTGCAAGGGTCAGCACCTAGCATTTTCACGCCTCTGCCCAAAATGGAAATCCGAAAAAGAAGTACAGACTCTTAAAGTTACCAGGAACATCTCGTATGCTGAAGCCAGAAAACTAGTTCAAAGCACACAGCTCCAATCAAACAAATCTTATGCCAGTGCAGTTAAAACAACACGTAGCATTGCCACCCAAACATCAATAGGCACGCAGACTAAACCAAATAAAACCCAACCAACCACATCCACCAAGAAAACGGAAAATGCAACTCATTTAATACAAAAAAAAAGAAACAGTCATTCAAAGTAAACCTAAAATTGAAAGTCACAAAATAATTAATAAAAATAGAAGTCCCAGCAATAGCTCTTTTGACGAAATGATTTCTGAATCTGCGGATTCAGACACTATGGAAGTAGAGGAGGGTCTAAAATTTCCCAGGCATCTACTTCCACGAAAAACCAAACAAGAGCACAGAAAGAACAAAAACCAGACATAATGGCCACCCTCGTCTCATGGAACTGTCGCGGTTTCCACCGAAATTTGCTCGACATCAAAGCCATAATTAATGCTTATCATCCTGTATGCTTCGCAGTACAGGAAACAAATCTAAAACCAGAACAACAGGCAAAACTTCGGAGGTTTTCCTTCGTCAGGAAAGATAACCTTGCAGGTGAGCGTGCCAGTGGAGGTGTAGGTCTCCTCATCTCACTGGATTATCCCTCAAATGTGCTTTCTTTGACGACATCCCTCCAAGTTGTCGCTCCTCAAACAAATTTTGATTTTGTTGTTACAGTCGTTTCTCTGTATTTGCCTCCAAATGAGCATATTGATCAGCAAGATTTAAATGGTCTTTTAGAGCAGCTGCCTGAGCCTTTTATCATAATAGGAGATTTTAACGGCCATAGTCCGCTCTGGGGTAGTAAGGATACTAATTGCCGAGGAAGACAAATTGAGCAGATGATCGAAGATCATAGCCTTTGTCTCCTCAATAATGGGCAAGATACTTACTTCCATGAGCCTTCAAAAACATTCCATGCTCTCGACCTTGCCATCTGTTCACCATCTCTGTTGCCTTTTTGCACTTTTAATGTGGGTAAAGATCTTTACAACAGTGATCATTATCCCATTCTTGTGTCTCTTGCACGAAGAGGAGCAAACCCCATGTCGAGATCCCCTCGATTCATACTGGACAGGGCAGACTGGGAACTCTTCTCTTCCATTGCAGAGCTCACAGATGAAATGGTAGTGAGTGAGTGAGTGAGTGAGTGATTATGGCGCAAAACCAGAGATGATTATGACGCGCCAAACAAAAGATAAGATGATTACAATTGATGACATTAAAATTCAATAAATAAAAACAAGTAGATAAATGTACCAAATCCAGAGGATGAAGTCATATAAACACAGGTTAAAAGCACATATTAAAATTCAAGAGACAGTCTTCAAAACAAATTACATTTGGTAATAAAAGCCAATATCTTTTAAATAATAAAATAAATTAGAATTGACCTCTCTTCCGATTAAACGGTCGAGAGGTAAGTCACAGCTATTAAAATATTTCTGGCGAAGACTATTAAAACATGGACACTCAATTAAAATATGACGAACAGATAAACAAACATTACAGTTAAAACAAACAGGCTCATTTTCAGCTTTTAAAAGGTAGTTATGTGTCACTCTAGTGTGACCAATTCTGAGGCGAGTCAAAAGAACTTCCTCCTTACGATTTTTGGTTAATTCCCAGTGCTCAATTCTAGGTTTTACATGTCTTAATTTATTTTGAAGCTGAACATCCCAAAGTTGTTGCCATTTTTTTCGGATCTTTTGTTTCACAACACAACAAATGTCTGCAAAAGGGATGAGACGACTGGACAGTTCAACAGCACATTTTGCTGTGATATCTGCCAGCTCATTCCCTTTTATTCCCACATGCCCGGGAACCCAGCAGTACAGGATATCATACCCACGATTCATTAAGTTTATATGTATTTTGAGAATATCCACTATTACTGGATTTTGAGTATTAGGAAAAGCTTCTATTGATTTAAGAGCACTATACGAATCTGTATAAATTATAAACTTTTTGTAGCAGAGCCTTGAGATGTATAAAAGACTATAATATATCGCAGTTAATTCGGATGTTAAGACAGAGAAAGCATTGTGCAAGCGTCTGCCCTCCATGTGGTCTTTAATTACATATGCCATCCCCACATGATCTTTTGACTTGGACCCATCTGTATAAACTGGAAGATAACTGCTATATTTGTTCCTGTGCTCAGCGAAATGTTGTCTGTAAATAATCTCGTTAGTGCTTGCCTTCACATGATACTTAAAAACATCAAGAAGCTGAATCCGTGCATTTTCCCAAGGTGGGATTTCAAAATTCTGTACTGCTTGGGGGTGCATATCAGAGAGGGAAAGTTCCTCAATGACAGGGCGAACTCTTAAAAGAAATGTAGGAACACAAGATGGACGTGTTTCAAATAACGCGTTACTCACATCATCAAGTAAGCACAGCTTATTGGGGTGTTCAGGTTGGGATAGTATATTAAAATATTGCAAAAGGGACAATTGTTCACGCCTCAGATAAAGTGATGGTTCATTACAGTCAACATACAGGCTCTGGACAGGAGAAGTCCTGAAGGCTCCTGAACATATCCTCAAACCTTGATGGTGAACAGGATCCAGTTTTAACAAAACAGATGACCGAGCGGATCCATAAACAACTGAGCCATAGTCCAGTCTAGAGCGGATAAGCGCTCTGTAAATGCGAAGCATGGAGCAACGCTCTGCACCCCAGGAGGTGTTCGCCAACACTTTTAACATATTTAGTGTTTTGAGACACTTCTTTCTCAGGTTTAAAACATGAGAAAGGAAAGTCAATTTCTGGTCGAACGTTACTCCTAAAAATTTTACTTCGGGCGCAACTGGAATAATTGTACCATTTAGATATAACTCAGGTTCAGGATGGAGACCTCGCTTCCTACAAAAGTGCACGCACACAGTTTTCTGTTTCGAAAAAGTAAATCCCTGTTTCTCTGACCATTCTTGGATCTTATTCAGAGCCATCTGCAATTGCCTCTCTATGTATCTCATGTCTGCTCCTCGACAGCTAATCTGTAAATCATCTACATATAGTGATCCTAAGATGGTGTGAGGAAGTTCTTTTAATACAGAATTTATTTTTAAACTGAACAGCGTTACACTAAGCACACAGCCTTGAGGCACACCCTCTTCCTGTTGAAAAACATCCGAAAAAACAGAGCCAATCCTTACTTGAAAAGTTCTAGCGTTCAAGAAATTCTGTATGAAAATTGGTAGGTTGCCGCGCAAGCCACTCTCGTGAAGATCCCGGAGTATACCGTATCTCCATGCCTTATCATAAGCTTTCTCAATGTCGAAGAATATTGAGACAAGGTGACTTCTTCTGACAAAGGCTTTCCGAATAGATGTCTCTAATAGAAGCATATTGTCTACGGTCGTTCTCCCCTGTCGAAAACCGCTCTGATAAGGCGATATAATATTATTCTTTTCCAAGAAGTAGACTAGGCGGCTGTTTACCATCTTTTCAAACAGTTTGCAAACACAACTGGTAAGGGCGATTGGCCGATAGTTCGAGGGATTCCTCGGGTCTTTCCCTGGCTTCGCAATAGGAATGACAACAGCTCTCCTCCATGCACTGGGAAATGTACGCTCCTTCCACACTCTATTGTAAAGTGTGAGAAGGGCACTCAGTGACTTATAGGACAGATGCTTTAGCATTTCATAATACACGCCATCCACACCCGGACAAGACCTATGTGTCTGCAACAAAGCTCTCTTTAATTCAACCATAGTAAAGTCTCTATTGTACGGCTCAAAGTTGGAAGAGTTGAAAGCGATGGGATTTTTCTCAGAGCGTTGCTTGATAGAAAGAAATGCAGGTGAGTAATTTCGGCTGGAAGAAACGGCAGCAAATGTCTCACCAATTGTATTTGCAATTTCTTCTATGGAGCTAATCACTCGGCCATCTTTTTCCAGAAAGGAAAGTGAGTGGTCTTTATACATTCCGCATGCTTTTCGAACTCTTTCCCAAACCCGCTTACTAGGCGTAGAGGATGTTATTGAGGACACATATGAAATCAAGGAATCCCTCTGGCTCTGCCTTCTTACTTTCCGTGCATTTGCTTTGGATCTTTTAAAAGCTATTAGGTTTCGCAGAGTAGGATATCTACGAAAAATACCCCATGCTTTTTTCTGTTTTTTCAGTGCTTCATGACAGTCGCGATTCCACCATGGTTTTGAATATTTTAGTAGTTTTCCTGATGTTCTAGGAATGGAGAGCATAGCTGCCTGAATAATAGTATTAGTAACAGCTTCAACAGCGTCATCGATATGCGCATCTTCTACCATTTCATCTGTGAGCTCTGCAATGGAAGAGAAGAGTTCCCAGTCTCCCTGTCCAGTATGAATCGAGGGGATCTCGACATGGGGTTTGCTCCTCTTCGTGCAAGAGACACAAAAATAGGATAATGATCGCTGTTGTACAGGTCATTTCCGACACTAAAAGTGCAAAATGGCAACAGAGATGGTGAACAGATGGCAAGATCGAGAGCGTGGAATGTCCTTGAAGGCTCATGGAAGTATGTATCTTGCCCATTATTTAGGAGACAAAGGCTGTGATCTTCGATCATCTGCTCAATTTGTCTTCCTCGGCAATTTGTATCTTTGCTACCCCAGAGTGGACTATGGCCGTTAAAATCTCCTATTATAATATAATGCTCAGGCAGCTGCTCTATTAGATTATTTAAATCTTGCTGATAAATGTGCTCATTTGGAGGCAAATACAAAGAAACAAATGAAACAACAATATCAAAATTTATTTGAGTAGCGACAACTTGGAGGGATGTCGTCAAAGGAAGTACATTTGAGGGATAATCCAGTGAGGAGAGGAGACCTACTCCTCCACTGGCACGCTCACCTGCAAGGTTATCCTTCCTGACGAAAGAAAACCTCCGAAGTTTTGCATGGTGTTCTGGTTTCAGATTTGTTTCCTGTATTGCGAAGCACACAGGATGGTACACATTTATTATAGATTTGATGTCAAGCAAATTTCGGTGGAAACCGCGACAGTTCCATGACACGAGGGTGGCCATTATGAATGGTTTTTGTTTTTCCTGTGCTGTTCTTTTGTTTTTCGTGGAAGTAGATGCCTGGGAAATTCCAGACCCTCTTCCACTTCCATAAAGTCTGAATCCGCAGATTCAGAAATCATGTCATCAAGAGAGCTATTGCTGCGACTTCTATTTTTATTTGATATTTTTTGTGTGGCAGTTTTCGGCTTACTTTAAATAATTGTTTCTTTCTTTTGTACTATATGAGTTGCATTTTCTTTTTTCTTGTTGGATGTAGACGGTTGGGTTTTATTTGGTAGGGTCTGTGTGCCTATTGATGTTTGGGCGGCGACTGTACGATATGATTTAACAGCACTGGCGTATGATGAATTTGGTCGAAGCTGTGTGCTCTGGACTAGTCTTCTGGCTTCGGCGTAAGATGTTCCTAGTAACTTTTGCAGTCTGGATTTCTTTTTCCGATTTCCATTTTGGGCACAAGCGAGAAAATGCTGGGTGGTCACCCTTGCAATTTATACATAAAGGCGCAGCGGTACAATTATCAGAATCATGGCCAATCTGTGAGCATCGGGCGCATGTGAGGCTGCCACGACAAGACGTCTTAGAATGGCCGAAACGCTGGCATTGGAAACATCGCATAGGGTTTGGAATATAAGGTCTTACGGGAATATTTAGATATCCGGCCTTAATATTCTTAGGCAGATCAGGCGTGTTGAAGGTAAGGAGCACGTGTTTCGTGTCTATCAACTTACCTTCTTTACGCATCTTGATCCGCCTTACACCGCAGACATTTTGTTCGGATAACTCAGAAGCGATCTCTTCTTCAGAAACATACAGAAGGTCGAATTCTGAGATTACATAACGACAATAGTTCAGTGACTTATGGGGTGTTACAGTGACATTCGCTTGCCCAAGTTTAGTAATCTGAAGTAAAGAAGCAGACTGGGTGGCTGAGTGTGTATCAATAAGCAAGTCTCCGGAGCGGAGACGCTTTATGTTTCTCGGCTCACCAATACAAGACTGAATGTATTTGTTTATTACGAAAGGAGACATCTTATGCATTTCGCCAGAAGGACTAGAGATTACTAGGAAACGGGGACTATTGTTATGATTTTTTTTATTTGCATCTGTCCGTAATTTTTTTGCAGAATTTTCAGAACTAGGTTGAGCGACAGGTTGAGTGACTGGTTTAGTAGGAGACGTTTCAGAACTAGGTTGAATGATTGGTTTATCAGTAGATGTTTCAGAACTAGGTTGAGTGACTGGTTTAGTAGGAGATGTTTCAGAACTAGGTTGAATGATTGGTTTAGTAGTAGATGTTTCAGAACTAGGTTGAGAGACTGGAGTGACTTCAAAGTTTTTTAATAAAAAAATATGTGTATTTGCCATATTGAAAATAGAAAAGATTCGGGTCCGACGGCCCCGCCCACCACGGAGCCCAACAAGGGAACACAGATTCCTGTGTTAGGGCTAGCCGGACCTATACGCAAACTGAAGCTCCACAGTCGGCTTTCCCAAAAGCAGGTACTCCCGAGAGCTTGACCCCAAGCCACTGACACAAGGACTAGTGACCAGCCGATTGACACCCGTGAGGACGACTAAGGTGCCTCCCGTTTAGCTGAAGCAGAGGCCAAAGCAGTGTGTTGGGGACAGTACCTCGCCCCTCAACTACCAGGACCCTCCTTTCCAGCGACACGGGTCTCCACGCACGGCAAACACGTGGGCAGTTTTCTCGCCACTTGAAAACTAGAAACAAGGTCTGTTCCAGCCTCTCGTGACGAGCCCCAAACTCCGTAGAGAGAAACCACAAGGGAGAAGGGAAGGGAAAAAGATCCAGCCAAGAGGAGAGGAGACGGAAAAGAGGATAGATCACTGGGGCTCCAGGATCGTGACACCCGTCTCACCAAGAAGATGATCCCCTGAAGGGCTAGGGTACCTCGGGATTGCCACACCCGTATTCACAAAAGTGAGCCCCCTGAGGGAGATGTAATGGTAGAAGATGCGCATATCGATGACGCTGTTGAAGCTGTTACTAATACTATTATTCAGGCAGCTATGCTTTCGATTCCTATAACATCAGGAAAACTACTAAAATATTCAAAACCATGGTGGAATCGCGACTGTCATGAAGCACTGAAAAAACAGAAAAAAGCATGGGGTATTTTTCGTAGATATCCTACTCTGCGAAACCTCATAGCCTTTAAAAGAGCCAAAGCAAATGCACGAAAAGTAAGAAGGCAGAGCCAGAGGGATTCCTGGATTTCATATGTGTCGTCAATAACATCCTCCACGCCTAGCAAGCGGGTTTGGGAAAGAGTTCAAAAAGCATGCGGCATATATAAAGACCACTCACTTTCCTTTTTGGAAAAAGATAGCCGAGTGATTAGCTCCATAGAAGAAATTGCGAATACTATTGGTGAGACATTTGCTTCCGTTTCTTCCAGCAGAAACTATACACCTGCATTTCTTTCTATGAAGCAGCACTCTGAAATAAATCCCATCGCATTCAACTCTTCCAAATCTGAGCCTTACAATAGAGACTTTACTATGCTTGAATTAAGGAGTGCTTTATTGCAGACACATAGGTCTTCTCCGGGTCTTGATGGAGTGAATTATGAAATGCTAAAGCATCTGTCCTGTAAGTCACTGAATGCCCTTCTCACTTTTTACAATAGGGTGTGGAAGGAGCACGCCTTTCCCAGTGCATGGAGGAGAGCCGTTGTCATTCCTATTCCTAAGCCACGGAAAGATCCAAGGAATCCCTCCAACTATCGGCCAATTGCCCTTACGAGTTGCCTCTGCAAACTGTTTGAAAAGATGGTAAACAGCCGCCTAGTCTACTTCTTGGAAAAGAATGATACTATATCGCCTTATCAGAGTGGTTTTCGAAAGGGTGTGTATTTAATTATGGCAAAGCACACGAGGGCTATCTGCCTAAAGGGAGGGATGCCTTTCGTGGAGGACTTTCTAAGGGAAACTGGCTCGTATACACGTTACACATGGGGAAAACCACGAAAACGCCCATGCAGCCAGCCCGTTCGCGGGATTCGAACCTCAGACCGAACTACCAGTGTTCAGCGTCTTTACCGCTCGGCCGCTGGTGGGCCGGTTTTCGAAAGGGAAGAACAACTGTAGATAACATGCTCCTCTTAGAGATATCTATTCGAAAAGCATTTGTAAGAAGAAGCCACCTTGTCTCGATATTCTTCGACATTGAAAAAGCTTATGATAAGGCATGGAGATACGGTATACTCCGGGATCTTCACGAGAGTGGCTTGCGCGGCAACCTACCAATTTTCATTCAAAATTTCTTGAACACTAGAACTTTTCAAGTAAGAATTGGCTCTGTTTTTTCGGATGTTTTTGAACAGGAAGAGGGTGTGCCTCAAGGCTGTGTGCTCAGTGTAACCCTGTTTAGTTTAAAAATAAATTCTGTACTAAAAGAACTTCCTCCCACCATCTTGGGATCTCTATATGTTGATGATCTGCAGATTAGCTGTCGAGGAGCAGACATGAGATATGTAGAGAGGCAACTGCAGATGGCTCTGATTAAGATCCAAGAATGGTCAGACAAACAGGGATTTACATTTTCGAAACAGAAAACTGTCTGCGTGCACTTTTGTAGGAAGCGCGGTCTCCATCCTGAACCTGAGTTATACTTGAATGGTACAATTATTCCAGTTGCGCCTGAAGTAAAATTTTTAGGAGTGACGTTCGACCGAAAATTGACTTTCCTTTCTCATGTTTTAAACCTGAGAAAGAAGTGTCTAAAAACACTAAATATTTTAAAAGTGTTGGCGAACACCTCCTGGGGTGCAGAGCGTTGCTCCATGCTTCGCATTTACAGAGCGCTTATCCGCTCTAAACTGGACTATGGCTCAGTTGTTTATGGATCCGCTCGGTCATCTGTTTTGTTAAAACTGGATCCTGTTCACCATCAAGGTCTGCGGATTTGTTCAGGAGCTTTCAGGACTTCTCCTGTGCAGAGCCTATATGTTGACTGTAACGAACCATCACTTTATCTGAGGCGTGAGCAATTGTCCCTTTTGCAATATTTTAATACTCTATCACAACCTGAACATCCCAATAAGCTGTGCTTACTTGATAATGAGTGTAACACATTATTTGAAACACGTCCATCCTGTGTTCCTACTTTCCCTTTAAGAGTTCGCCCTGTCATTGAGGAACTCTCCCTCTCTGATATGCACCCCCAAGCAGTACAGAATTTTGAAATTCCACCTTGGGAAAATTCACGGATCCAGCTTCTTGATGTTTTTAAACATCACGTAAAGGCGAGCATTAACGAGATCGTTTACAGACAAATTTTCGCTGAGCACAGGCACAAATATAGCAGTTATTATCCGATATACACAGATGGATCAAAGTCAAATGATCATGTCGGGATGGCTTTTGTATTTGAAAATTACATAGAGGGCAGATGCCTGCACCATGCTTTCTCTGTCCTAACATCTGAACTAACTGCAATATATTATGCTCTTTTGTACATCTCAAAGCTCTGCCACAAAAAGTTCATAGTTTACACAGACTCGTATAGTGCTCTTAAATCCTTGGAAGCTTTTCCCAACGCTCAGAATCCTGTGGTAGTGGATGTTCTCAAAATTCATAGAAATTTAATGATACGAGGATATGAAATCCTGTACTGCTGGGTTCCCGGGCATACGGGAATAAAGGGAAACGAGCTTGCAGACATCGCGGCAAAATCTGCTGTCGAATTGTCCAGTCGCCTTATCCCTTTTAGAGACATCTGCTGTGTCATCAAGGGAAAGATACGAAAAAAATGGTAGCAAATTTGGGATGTTCAGCATCACAACAAGTTGAGAAACATCAAACCTAGAATTGAGCATTGGGATTTTGCTGGAAATCGTAAAGAGGACGTTCTTTTGACTCGACTCAGAATTGGTCATACCAGAGTCACACATAGCTATCTTCTTAAAGCTGAAAATGAGCCTGTTTGTTTTAATTGTAATGTTTGTTTATCTGTTCGTCATATTTTAATTGAGTGTCAATGTTTTAATAGTCTTCGCCAGAAATATTTTAATAGCTGTGACTTACCTCTCGACCGTTTAATCGGAAGAGAGGTCAATTCTAATTTATTTTATTATTTAAAAGAGATTGGCTTATATTACCAAATGTAATTTGTTTTGAAGACTGTGTCTTGAATGTTAATATGTGCTTTTAACTTGTTTTTATATGACTTCATCCTCTGGATTTGGTACATTTATCTACTTGTTTTTATTTATTGAATTTTAATGACATCAATTGTAATCATCCCACCTTGTGTTTGGCGCGTCATAATCATCTCTGGTTTTTGCGCCATAATCACTCACTCACTCACTAGATTGTTGCCCTGTTGATTTTTAATCTAGATTTTTTTTTAATCTAGATTGATTCTGTGGCTCATCAGATTCTTTGGTCATCAACGAACACATTTTTAAATAATTATTGCAAATTAAAAAGTTTAAAGCATAAATAAAAATATAATGGGTGTTCAGCGATTACACGTTTAAAAAATATAGGTTTTAATTGAAATGATGCTGTATTTCATAGACTAGTAAGTCTAGTCACTTTAATGCCTGTAACAAGACACAAAAAATTCATTGCAAAGCCTAGTGATGTCAGTTCAGATTTATTTCTGTTGAAAAAATATTTTGCCATCTGACAGCTAGTTATACATTATTGTGAATTCCTTATTAGTTTGTTTTTACTCATATATACTGTCTGCTTAACCTTGAGGTCACTTGAAAAGTAATAGTAACGAAAAATTAATTTCTATGCATCTATGTAAAAAAAAATGTCTGGGTTGTGTTTTAAGTGGCTCTTATTATTAATGTGGATATCAAATTAGTGTTAACATATGGTAAGATTCTTTATCATTATAATTGACTTGAAATATTGAAAAATTGCATTCCTTGGCTTTATTTTGTTGTTGTGTAAAAAAGTGTCTGTGTCGTTCTTATGTGGCCACTACTTTTATCATTTGGGTATAATTTTGGTGTTAACATATGATAAAATACTTTATCAAAGTAACAGTTATTTCTTTCAGCATGCTTACAAAATCATATGTTTGTAATAACTGCTGCTGTTATATCGAGAATGGATCATTATAATTTTGTTGATATGGACATGTACTCACTGTTTTATAGTCATCGCAGTTGAAAAATTAATTTCCTTGCCTTTAATTTGTCGTCGTGTAAAAATCTGTCTGGGTTGTGTTTTTAAGGGCCACCACTTAATCATTTGCATATGTTTTAACATATTGTAAAATACTTTATCATGGTAACATTTATGTATTTCATCATGTTTAGAAATTAAAATGTTTATAATAGCTTCTATTATACTGATAATAGGTCATTATAATGTTGTTGATATAGACATATACTGACTGTTTTATATTCAGATGACTTGAAATATTGAAAAAGGCATTTCCTTGCCTTTAAATTGTCATCACGTAAAACAGTGTTTTGGTTTGTGTTTTAGCGCAGGCACTACTTTTATCATTTGGGTATAAGTTTGGTGTTGACATATGGTAAAATGCTTTCTCCTGATAAAAGTTATATGTTTAAGCATGCTTACAAAATGATATGTATATAACTGCCACTGTTATACTGAGAATTGGTTATTATAATTTGTTGATATAGACATATACTGACTGTTTTATATTTAGATGACTTGAAATATTCAAGAAGTCATTTCCTTGCCTGTAATTTGTCATCGTGTAAAAAAGCGTCTGGGTTATGTTTAAAGTGGCCACTACTCTTATCATTTCGATATAATTTTTGTGTTAACATGTGGTAAAATGTTTTATCAAGGTAACAGTTATATGTTTCCAGCATGCTTAGAAAATCGTATGTTTATAATAGCTCCTGCTATTATACTGGGAATGGGTCATTATAGATTTGTTCATACGGACATACACTGCCTGTTTTATATTCAGATCACTTGAAAAGTGATAATATTGAAAAATTAATTTTTGTGCTGTTGAGTGTTTGCTGCATAAACTGGTATCTGGCTTGTGTTTAAATGGCTACCACTTGATGTTTATTAAGTGGTTATCATTTGGTGTTAACATACTGTAAAATGCTTTCTCATGGTAAAAGTTATGTGTTTCAGCATCCTTACAAGATGACAAGTTTATGGTAACTGCTGCTTTTATACTGAGAATGGGTCATTATATTTTTTTTTTCTTTTTTATGGACATGTACTGACTGTTTTACACTTAAAAAATTGAAAAGATATTGAAAAATTCATTTCCTTTCCTTTAATTTGTTGTTGTATAAAAAAGGGTCTATGTTGTGTCTTAAGTGGCCACTACTTTTATCATTTGAGTATAATTTTAGTGTTAACATATGATAAATTACTTCATCAAGACAACAGTTATGTGTTTCAGCATGGCGACAAAATAGCAGGTTTGTAATAACTCCTACTATTATTCTGGGAATTGGCTGGATAAAAGATGTCTCAGATTAGAAGCACTCAATTCACAAACATGTGATTTTCATCTGCGTTTTGTACCTGTGTCCCATAATTAACACTGGTGGCTTTTTGAACAAATAATTTTGATATTTTCTTTGTTTAAATTAAACAAGCCTGATAGCGAGTAACTTAGAAGATCACGATTTTAGCTTGGAAAAATTACAACAAAATTGTGTTGCATGTAGTGACCAGATACTTTCAATTTGGATACTGGTGCATAGGTAAAACATTTTCATTATTTTCTATATTTGAAACATTAACTCATAATCACTTCCTTTACACAACATCAATGTGAAGGCAAGCCTCCACATGAGATGCTAACTGCAACCGGCACTGATCACAAGGCAAGTTTGAAGGACGAAACCGGTTTCTCGCTCTCTTCTGCTGCTGGAGTTCGTCGAGGTAGGACGCCCTTTTGGGCTGTCCTGGCCGAGTCCTCACTTTCCGAGATTCTTTTTCCCTAGCTGCGTGAGTCAGCCATTTTCCATCTTTGGAGTCCCATCGAATTAAATTCATATTTAAAGAACTGATTTGGTTAATGGCCTGAAAGGCAGCGTTTCGAGAACCTTCTTCTGATGTTTTGTTACGGAAAGATATTTTGCGCAAAATTTCATCGGACTCTTGTTCGTTCCAAGAATTCACACAGCTACGTGCTAATTCTTCAGGTTTAAAATTCCGAACTAGAAAATGCATTTGAATTAATCTCGTCAAAAATGCAAGTGACTTTAATGCAGCTAACCCAACTTAAATATGCTATTCACTTAAGGACAGTACTCTCGCGGATTAATTAAGATTCTTCTGGACTTCGTCTGTAACTCACGAGCAGCTTCATGTGCGACTTGTATTGGTTATTTTATGTCTGGCAATGTGATATTTTATATATATATATATATATCTTTTACAGTCTGGCTAACTAATAAATTGTGAATTGTTTCAACGAGTCAATGTTGTCATTTTGGAGTAAGTTAAATTTTATTTTTTTATTTTCTAGTTCACACATTTTACCCTCAGTCCTTTCCAAGCATATTACAGGTTATTGGGACACAATAGCAACAAATAAATAAAACATTTCGTGCCGTTCCAAAAGAAAAAATTAAATCTACTAAGGTTGAGAACCTAAATACTTGAAATAAATTAAATAATCAACAATCGTAATTTTTCAGTTCATGTTACGGACTTGAGATAAGGTGTGTGATCTAAGTTCATTGCTACGCATGTGATGTGAATTGAAATATTTTGAATATATATTGTCAGACATATGTATTCAATAACAGAACATTGGAGTGTAGTGATATTGATAAGTATATAGCAGTATCTAAATACAGATTTTAAAAAAAAAAAAGTCAGATCTATCCATTTTGTTGTCATATATGTGGTAAAAAATATGTTGAAGCATATGATAATTAAGAATTGATCAAAGTTTGTTATTCTCATTGATAATTGCAAAAATTATGCATATTTGATAAATGATTTATGCACATTACAATTACTCTCGTGAAGATCCCGAAGTATACCATATCTCCATGCCTTATCATAAGCTTTCTCACTGTCAAAAAATACCGAGACAAGGTGACTCCTTCTTACAAAAGCTTTACGAATGGATGTCTCCAAGAGAAGCATATTATCTACGGTAGTTCTTCCCTTTTGAAATCCGCTTTGATAAGGCGACAAAATATTATTCTTTTCCAAGAAGTAGACTAGGCCGCTGTTTACCATTTTTTTAAACAGCTTGCATACGCAACTTGTAAGCGCAATTGGCCGATAGTTGGAGGGATTCCTTGGATCTTTTCCTGACTTAGCAATGGGAATTACAACAGCTCTCCTCCATGCACTGGGAAAAGTGCACTCCTTCCACACTCTATTGTAAAGAGTGAGAAGGGCAGTCAGTGACTTACAGGAGAGATGCTTTAGCATTACATAATACATGCCATCCAGACCCGGAAAAGATCTATGTGCTATCAACAAAGCTTTCCTTAATTCAAGCATAGTAAAGTCTGTATTATAAGGCTCAGATTTGGAAGAGTTGAATGCGATGGGATTTATTTCAGAGTGCTGCTTGATAGAGAGAAATGCAGGTGAATAGTTTCTGCTGGAAGAAACGGCAGCAAATGTCTCACCAATAATATTCGAAATTTCTTCTATGGAGCTAATCACTCGGCCATCATTTTCCAGAAAGAAAAGTGAGTGGTCTTTATATAATCCGCATGCTTTTCGAACTCTTTCCCAAACCCGCTTACTAGGCGTAGAGGATGATATTGAGGACACATATGAAATACAGGAATCCCTCTGGCTCTGCCTTCTTACTTTTCGTGCATTTGCTTTGGCTCTTTTAAATGCTATGAGGTTTCGCAGGGTAGGATATCTACGAAAAATTCCCCATGCTTTTTTCTGTTTTTTCAGTGCTTTATGACAGTCGCGATTCCACCATGGTTTCGAATATTTGAGCATTTTTCTTGATGTTCTAGGAATGGACAGCGTAGCTGCCTGAATAATAGTATTAGTAACAGCTTCCACAGCGTCATCGATATGCCGATCTTCTACCATTTGATCTCTCAGCTCTGCAATGGAAGAGAAGATTTCCCAGTCTGCCCTGTCCAGTATAAACCGAGGGAGTTTCGACATGGGGTTTGCTCCTCTTCGTGCAAGAGATACAAAAATGGGATAATGATCGCTGTTGTACAGGTCATTTCCGACACTAAAGGTGCAGAATGGCAACAGAGATGGTGAACTGATGGCAAGGTCAAGAGCGTGGAATGTCCTTGAAGGCTCATGGAAGTAAGTATTCTGCCCATTATTCAGGAGACAAAGGCTATGATCTTCGATCATCTGCTCAATTTGTCTTCCACGGCAATTTGTATCTTTTCTACCCCAGAGCGGACTATGACCGTTAAAACCTCCCATTATTATGAAAGGCTCAGACAGCTGCTCTAAAAGATCATTTAAATCTTGCTGTTCAATGTGCTCATTAGGAGGCAAATAAAGAGAAACGACTGAAACTACAATATGAAAGTTTACTTGTACAGCGACAACTTGGAGAGAAGTCGTCAAAGGAAAGGAACTTGTGGGATAGTCCAGTGAGGTGAGGAGACATACACCTCCACTGCACGCTCACCAGCAAGGTTATCCTTTCTGACGAAAGAAAACCTCCAAAATTTTGCCTGTTGTTCAGGTTTTAGATTTGTTTCTGTATTGTGAAGCACACAGGATGATAAGCATTGATTATGGCTTTGATGTCGAGCAAATGTTGGTGGAAACCGCGACAGTTCCATGAGACAAGGGTGGCCATTATGATTGATGTTTGTTCTTCCTGTGTTCCTTTTTAGTTTTGCGCAGAAGCAGATGATCGGGAACTTCTAGACCGTCTTCCACTTCCATACTGTCTGAATCTGCAGATTCAGAAATAATTTCATTTGCAGAACTATTGCTGGGACTTCTATTTTTGGTTTCTATTTTTGGAGGCACAGTTTTGGGTTTGCTCGGGATTGCTATTTCTTTATTTCGTACGATATGTGTTGGATTTTCTTTCTTCTTGCTTGCAGGCTGCTGGTTTTTATTTGGTGGAGTCTGTATATTTATGAAAGTTTGGGTGGCTATTGTGCGGGTTGATTTCACGGCATTGGCATATGATTTGTTTGATTGAGGCTGTGTGCTTTGAACTTGCCTTCTGGCTTCGCGGCATACGAAATGTTCCTAGAAACTTTTATGGTCTGCACTTCCTTTTCTAATTTCCATTTTGGACAGGAACGGGAAAATGCTGGATGGTCGCCCTTGCAATTAATACACAGTGCTGCAGCAGTGCAATTATCGCTGTCGTGGCCAACCGACGAACACCAGGCGCACGTCAGGGTCCCACGACAGGACATCTTGGAATGGCCAAAACGCTGGCACTGGAAGCATCGCATCGGGTTTGGAATGTATGGACGTACAGGACAATTGAGATATCCAGCCTTAATATTCTTAGGCAGATCAGGTGTTTTGAAGGTCAGGATCACGTGTTTCGTGTCAATCAACTGACCTTCCTTATGCATCTTGATCCGCCTGGCATCACTGACATTTCGATCGGTTAGCTCAGAAACGAACTCTTCTTCAGAAACAGACAGAAGGTCGACTTCCAAAATTACGCCTCAACAAGTATTAAGTGTTTTATGTGGAGTTACCTTAATATCAATTTGTCTTAGTTTGGTTAATCTTAAAAGGGAGGCAGACTGTACAGCTGAAATTGTATCGATAAGCAAATCTCCGGATCGGAGACGTTTTATGTTTTTTGGTTGACCAATGGAGGAATGAATATATTTCTGAATTATAAACAGAGATAACTTTTGAATTTCGCCAGAAGGACTTGAGACTACAACGAAACGAGGGCTGTTAGGGTCATTTGCATTTGCATCTGTGCATGCTTTTTTAGCAGTAGATTTATCTGAATTGGTGTTTTGAGTGACGGGACTGACTTCAAAGTCTTTTATTAAGAATATATGTGAGTTAGCCATATTGGAAAGAGAACAGATTTGGGTCCGACGGCCCCGCCCACCACGGAGCCCAACAAGGGAACACAGATTCCTGTGTTAGGGCTAGCCGGACCTATACGCAAACTGAAGCCCCACAGTTGGCTTTCCCGAAAGCAGGTACTCCCGAGAGCTTGACCCCAAGCCACTGACACTAGGACTAGTGACCAGCCGATTGACACCCGTGAGGACGACTAAAGTGCCTCCCATTTAGCTGAAGCAGAGGCCAAAGCAGTGTGTTGGGGACAGTACCTCGCCCCTCAACTACCAGGACCCTCCTTTCCAGCGACACGGGTCTCCACGCACAGTTTTCTCGTCACTCTAAAACTAGAAACAAGGTCTGTTCCAGCCTCTCGTGACGAGCCCCAAACTCCGTAGAGAGAAACCACAAGGGAGAAGGGAAGGCAAAAAGTTCCAGCCAAGAAGAGAGGAGACGGAAAAGAGGATAGATCACTGGGGCTCCAGGATCGTGACACCCGTCTCACCAAGAAGATGATCCCAGGAAGTGCTAGGGTACCTCGGGATTGCCACACCTGTACTCACAAAAGTGAGCCCCCTGAGGGTTATTTTTGCTTGGAATTATTGATGTTAATAATATGCCAGTAGATTTCCTAATAAAAAAAGTAAAAAAAAAAAGAAGGAAGTAAAATTAATTAGGTTCGATATCATTATCTTTATTATTAGAGTTCTCTGGAAAAAAAATTAAATTACAAAGTTCTAAAAGCTCCTTCTTAAAAATCCAAAAAAAATGAATTAATGAATTTAAATCCAAAAAAAATGAATTAAGGGTTAATCCGGAATAAACGCAACGCAAATGTTAAATTTTTAGTGGTACTAGTATCTTATTGTTGAATTGAGTATTTTTTTAGTGTTATGGTGAATTAGTAGGGTACCTTTTGGTAATTTGGGTATTTCAAAATAATAATAATAATAATAAAATAACATAGCAGAACTTTTAGAGGTCAGAGAAGCTTGCGTAATAATTGGCGCAGGACTTATCATCCGTACAGAAGCAATAATCAGTATAAAAGAGCGTATAACAATCATTTAAACTAATTAAGGGTTCTTGCCAGAAATATGATACTAAATTTTGACCCCTTGCAAGAATCCATAAAGAATGGGGGCATAAAATATACTTCTACAGACAAAATACATATAAAAAAAAATTATTGGAAGAAACAGCAATCAATTAGTAGAAAATAAGAGTAATAGAAATACTACCAAATTGTTAATGTCTTGTAACTCTGAAAATTCTAATTATCTGCCAATAATTAAAGTTAAAATTGGTTCTCACACTTATGAAGCTCTTCTTGATACAGGTGCTAATTTGTCTTTGGTTCAACCATATGTTATTGAAGAGATTAAACAGTTCTCCAAGGTTGAATTTGTTTCTCGTATGGTCAAAATAAAGACTATTGAAGACTCTTCTATTCCTTACATTATATTCTATTACATTACATTAACTTGAAATTCAAAATAAATAAATGGTATACTAATTTATTTTATGTTACTCAAAACAATTGGAATTCCACATATCAGATGATTCTAGGGTATGACTTTATACAATGTAACAGAATTTTGTTAGATACTGTAAATAAGAAACTCATAATTGATAACACTCATCTGAATTTTGAAGAAAACTCAGTTGATCTTTGGATTATGGTAACTTGGCGATTTTTTGGCAAGAATTTGGCGACCAACTCTGCTGCAGCAACCCTCTATTTTTTTTTTTCCCACCGCCATTTCTGAACACATGCTAGAAATTTTATGTAACAAAACTGCTTAATCATGACAAATATTAACTGCAAAATTGGGAAAAAGAGCACAATCGCAAACTCCTTGCGCGTTTTTCAGAATAGCACATACATATAAACCATTTACACGTCGACTTATTTTTACTTAAAAAAACATCCCATTATTGCATAAAAATGGCATTGCACACACTCTTAACTTTATCCATGTACACTGCTTTTTTTCTCATGAATTACAAAAATTTGCACGAAAATGCAAAAAAATTCTGTGAATCTTTAAACTCGGTAAAAAGCACATATATGAAATTACCTGATCGCGAAAAAGTATATACCCTTTCCAAGGATGAACGTTTCCACGTATAAAATAAATAATATATCCCAAAACTTTTGCCTCTAAATTATCTATTATATTATAAACGTCACCAACGAATTCATACCGCAAACATTACAAATGGTTACAAAATACTTAGTGTCAAATATTTAAATTAATTCCATGCATGTTTACTTCAACTGAAACGTATACCAAATTCCTACAAACATAAAATTCCCATAATAACTATCATTTAAATTAAATATCACTACACCATGTACACGTCGACTTATTTTTACTTAAAAAAACATCTCAGTATTGCACAAAAATGGCATTGCGCACACTCTTCACTGTATCCATGTACACTGCTTTTTTCTCATAATTTAGAAAAATTTCACGAAAATGCATGAAAATACTCAACGTATTCCGAAATACTACAAACATATAACTCACAAAACCACGATCATTAAATTAAAATACACTCATGTCCAAAATTATCTTTACAAACCCAAAAATGATGATATTCAATGAAATATTGAATCAATGTGATCCGTATTTGCAGGGAATGTGTGAAAACCAAGCCTAATTAGCATTATCCAATCAAAAGTAATCAAACGGTTTGTGATATGCAAATCTAGGCGTTACGTCATCCAAGGGTGAATCAAGCGCTTTGTGCAAATTGAATATTTGAGTGAATTTCTGCAACATAGCGTTTGATTTCAGTGTGTAGGGACTCAAAGCGGTTTGTTATGGCTTCGAAGTATCATTTGGAAGAATCTGGAAAGTGGCGAATTATCGGCCGTTTAAAAGCAGGGCAGTCAATCATGGAAACAGCCACATGTCTGAATATTTCAAGACAGACAGTCTCTAAGCTATGGAAACAATTTCAAAATGATGGAAGTGTTGTAAGGAGGCCTGGACAAGGTCGGAAACGAATGACAACTGCTTCTGAAGATCGGTATCTGGCATTAACTGCCCGTCTTAACAGAAAGGCTACTGCTCGCCAGTTAAGTTCAGAGCTTGCAGCCGCCACTGGAACTGTTGCATCACGGCAAACAATATACAGAAGGCTTAATGAAAAAGGCCTTTATGCCAGAAAGCCAACGGTATGTGTTTTACTGTCTTCACAGAAAAAGAGGGATCTTTTAATTGGTGTAAAGAACATCAAAACTGGACTGAACATCAAAGGTCCCATGTTCTCTTTACTGATGAGTCGCGGTTTAGTTTAACTGGTGATTCTAAACGTGTTTACATCTGGAGGGAGTCAGGAACACGAAATGATCTCTCGAACATTGTGAAACGTGACCGTTTCGGTAGTGGAGGTGTGATGGTATGGGGTGGAATAATAATCGATGGTGTGGTGTATTTAATTATGGCAAAGCACACTAGGGCTATCTGCCTAAGAGGAGGGATGCCTTTCGTGGAGGACTTTCTAAGGGAAACTGGCTCGTATGCACGTTACACATGGGGAAAACCACGAAAACACCCATGCAGCCAGCCCGTTCGCGGGATTCGAACCTCGGACCGAACTACCAGTGTTCAGCGACTTTACCGCTCGGCCGCTGGTGGGCCAATAATCGATGGACGTACGCCCCTACACGTGCTCAGCAGCGGATCTGTGACAGGCCAGATATATCGAGATGAGGTCTTAGATCCTTATGTAAGACTTTTCAGGGGTGCATATGGATCTGACTTTTTATTTATGGATGATGATACCCGTCCACATCGAGCAAACCTCGTTGATGAATTCCTTGAAAGTGAAGACATTAAGCGAATACCTTGGCCACCAAACTCTCCTGACCTTAACCCGATAGAGAACTTATGGGACTACCTTGGAAGAGCAATTGCACGTATACATCCTCCTCCTAGAGATGTAAATGCTCTGAAGACGGCATTGCTGGAAGAGTGGAGATTAATTCCCCAAACTGTGGTTAACAACGTTATTTCCAGCCTTAAAACACGTTGTGATATGTGTGTACAAGTCAGGGAAGACCATATTCCATATTAAATTCGTAAGACTTAATTCTTTTTCTGAATCATTCCTTTTTTTCTTAACTCTCTTTGTCACACTTTATTACCATTTTTATTGTTTCATGCTACAATTTTATATCATATGAGGTGATCTTCAATTTTTTCTTTTGCATTTATGTGTCATCATGTTATGTATGATTCCACGAAAATTCATTAAATTATAAGTCATAGTCTCTGAGAAATCCGTGAATTTATGCATGTAAACATAATTTTGGACATGAGTGTATAATTAAATTAAAAAACACTACTTAAAATATAAATAAGCACATAACATTAAATTAATAAAAATTAGATTACAATCCTAATTACTTTAAACTAAATCAAAGCTAATAACAATTTTCCAATAATATCATACTAATTTATTTAGTCCTTACATTTAGAACAATAAATAATAATAATATTCTCAAATGATTAAAAATACTAACTTACCTAATCTTCAGAATCATTACGTGGCACGCACACTTCCACTATTTCACACAACACACAATGAAGTTTAATACAAAATAATATAGTACTACAGTTTTCCAAATCCCCCCCTTTCCGATTAAAGAACTGTAATTCATCCATTAATGTCACATGACATATCTCATGATCTCTTATTTCTCTCACACAAAATAATGCGTAATTGGAACTGAGTACTTCTCACATTATTACCAAAGTCCTAGGTAGTAACCTTTATCGCCTCCAAAACGTCGCCAAACTACCAGTTACCATATTCCAAAGATCAGCCGAAAATTCTCCTAATAAAACAGTAACGAACTCAGTTAAAAATGCAGAAAAGAAAAATCACAATTTAAATGCAGTAAGAATGGTTTCTAACATAACTGTCATGCCAAGTCAATCTCAGATAATTTCTTTAGCTGTACCTGAAGCCTTAAAACAATTTAAAGAAATTTTACTTTGCCCAAAGACATCAAAAAATAAATTTCACAGCAATGAATCTCTGCACACAGTTGGTCATTATAACCATATTCAGACTATCATTGAAAATAATACCAATGAAAAATTAATCTTAAGAAAGAATTCTGTTATAGGAACTGCTGCATCATTCCATTTTGAAGATATTGTCAATCCAAAAAATCATGAAACATTACAAATCAATACACTAAATCTGCAAGAAGTACACTACAAATCGCTCAGAATAGAAGAATTGAATGTTTCAGCTAGATCATTTAAATGAAAAAGCAAAAAGTGAAATGATAGAATTGTTAATGAATAACTATGCTGTATTTTCAAAATCTTATAACACTTTAGGTTCCACTGATAAAGTTGTACCAGAATTTAAACTTCTTCATAATTTTCCGATTCAGACTAGACCTTATCCCATTCCTAAAATTTCTAAACAGTATGCACAACAAGAAATTGTAAAACTATTAGAAGCTGGCATAATTGAACCATCTTTTCCTGTTATATTTGTCAGAAAAAAAGAGTTTACCTGGTGAGGATAAAAACACACCAAAATTTCGTATGGTTGTAGACTATCGTCTATTAAACAGCATTACAGAATGATATAAAATTTGTTTACCAAAAATCTCTGAAATTTTGCATAACATTGCTGGCAGGAATTTATACTGTGTACTTGACTTGAAATCAGCCTTTTTCCAAATTAAATTACAAGATTCTGATAAAGAAAATTTGGCATTTTGTACCGGACTTTGTAATTTTCATCCTTGTAGACTTCCCTTTGGTTCAGGCAATAGTACTTTTTATTTCCATACATTAATTTCAAAATGTTTAAATGATATCAAAGGTAGTAATGTTCAATTTTTTCTGGATGATATTATTGTTGCTGCTGACAGTGTATCTGAATTGAAATTAAGTCTTCAAAAGGTTTTTAATAGGTTAAAAGCATTTAATTTGACTTTGGACCCAGCTAAAGTGCAATTATGTAAATCTGAAATAACGTATTTAGGTTTTAACATTTCCAAAGCAGGTTTTTCTCCTTCTGAAGACAATATAGCAAAGGTTTCAAAATTTCCTATTCCTAAAGATGTTAAACAGGTTCAAGCTTTTCTTGGTATAATGAATTATTTTAGACATTTAATCCACAATTTTGCTGAGATCACTGAGCCAATAGTACACTTGACTAAAAGAAATACACCCTTTGTTTGGAATCAAGATTGTCAAGATGCTTTTGATTTATTACAAACAATAATGTTGGAAAAGCCAACTATCAGAAACATTAACGATAATAATGAAGTATTTTTAATTACTGATGCTTCTAAAGTAGCTGACAAATTCTTTCCTGTAGAATTTTATTCGAAACTACTTACTCCTGCTGAGTCTAGGTATCCATCTACTAGACGTGAGATGCTATATTTTCATCTGTGAAACATTTTCATGAACATTTATATGGTAAAAAATTCACTATTCTAACTGATGCTAAACATCTCACTTTTCATATGCAATTGGATAAGCTGCCTGATATTGTGGGAAACGATTGTAACAACAATATCAAGATTTGTTTGAGTAGCGACAACTTGGAGGGGTGTCGTCAAAGGAAAGGAACTTGATGGGTAGTCCAGTGAGGTGGAAGATCTGTACCTCCACTGGCACGCTCACCTGCAAGGTTATCCTTCCTGACGAAAGAAAACCTGCGAAGTTTTGCTTGTTGTTCCGGTTTTAGATTTGTTTCCTGTATTGCAAAGCATACAGGATGATGAACATTGATTATAGCTTTGATGTCGAGCAGATTTCGGTGGAAACCATGACAGTTCCATGATACGAGGGTGGCCATTATGAATGGTTTTTGTTTTTTCTGTGCTCTTGTTTGGTTTTTCGTGGAAGTAGATGCTTGAGAACTTCCAGACCCTCTTCTACTTCCATACCGTCTGAATCCGCAGATTCAGAAACCATTCCATCAAGAGAGCTATTGCTGGAACTTCTATTTTTATTTGTTTCTTTTTGTGTGGTGTTTCTGGGTCTGCTTTGAATTACGATTTCTTTATTTTGTACTGTATGGGTTGGGTTTTCTTTCTTCCTGTTGTTTGTAGTCTGTTGAGTTTTGTTTGGTGGAGTCTGCATACTAACTGATGTTTGGGTGGCAACTGTGCGAGATCTTTTAAGAGCATTGGCGTAAGATGTATTTGGTCGTAGCTGTGTGCTTTGGACTAATCTTCTGGCTTCGGCATATGAGATGTTCCTCGTAACCTTTGCAGTCTGCACTTCTTTTTCCAATTTCCATTTTGGGCACAGGCCTGAAAATGCTCGGTGCTCACCCTTGCAATTTATACAAAGAGGCACTGCAGTACAATTTTCAGAATCGTGTCCAATCTGTGAGCGGCGCATGTGAGGCTGCCACGACAAGACGTCTTAGAATAGCCGAAACTCTGGCATTGGAAGCATCACATAGGGTTTGGAATATAAGGTCTTACAGGACAATTTAAATATCCAGCCTTAACATTCTTAGGCAGATCAGGCGTGTTGAAGGTAAGGATCACGTGTTTCGTATCGATCAACTTACCTTCCTTACACATCTTGATTCGCCTAGCACCGCAGACATTTTGGTCGGATAGCTCGGAAGCGATCTCTTTCTTCAGAAGCATACAGAAGGTCGAATTCTGATATTACGCCGCGACAATAATTCAGTGTCTTATGTGCTGTTACTGTGACATTCGCTTGTCGAATATTGGTTTTTCTAAGTAAAGATGCAGACTGAGTTTCCAAAATGGTATCAATAAGATGGCCTCCAGAGCGCAGACGCTTTATATTTTTCAGTTCACCAACACAAGACTGGATGTATTTATTTATTACGAAAGGAAACATTTTCTGCAGTTCGCCAGGAGGACTACAGATAACCAAAAAACGGGGACTAATGTTAGGATGTTTTTTATTTATATCTGTACATACTTTTTTAGCAGAATTTTCAGAGCTGGTGCTTTGACCGACTTGACTAACTTCGAAGTCTTTAATCAGAAATATTTGTGAATTTGCCATATTGAAAAAAGAAAAAATTCGGGTCCGACGGCCCCGCCCACCACGGAGCCCAACAAGGGAACACAGATTCCTGTGTTAGGGCTAGCCGGACCTATACGCAAACTGAAGCCCCACAGTCGGCTTTCCCGAAAGCAGGTACTCCCGAGAGCTTGACCCCAAGCCACTGACACAAGGACTAGTGACCAGCCGATTGACACCCCTGAGGACGACTAAGGTTCCTCCCGTTTAGCTGAAGCAGAAGCCAAAGCAGTGTGTTGGGGACAGTACCTCGCCCCTCAACTACCAGGACCCTCCTTTCCAGCGACATGGTTCTCCACGCACGGCAAACACGTGGGCAGTTTTCTCGCCATTTGAAAACTGGATGCAAGGGTTGTTCCAGTTTCTCGTGACGAGCCCCAAACTCCGTAGAGAGAAACCACGAGGGAGAAGGGAAGGGAAAAAGTTCCAGCCAAGAGGAGAGGACACGGAAAAGTGGATAGATCACTGGGCCTCCAGGATCGTCACACCCGTCTCACCAAGATGAACCCCTGAAGGGCTAGGGTACCTCGGGATTGCCACACCCGTACTCACAAAAGTGAGCCCCCTAAGGGGAGCAGCGTTTCGAGAACCATCTTCTGATAATGTTTTTTACGGAAAGATATTTTGCGCAAAATTTCATCGGATTCTTGTTCATTCCAAGAATTCACAGAGTTACGTGCTGATTCTTCAGGTCTAAAATTTCGAACTGGAAATTGCATTTGAATTAATTTGCTCAAAAATTCAAGTGACTGTAATGCAGCTAACCCAACTTAAATATGCTATTCACGTAAGGACATTATTTTCGTGGATTAATTAAGATTCTTCTGGAACTCACGAGCAGCTTCATGTGCACCTTGTGTTAGTTATTTTATGTCTGACAATGTGATATTTTTTGATCTATTTCTTCTACAGTCTGGCTAACTAATAAATTGTGAATTGGTTCAATGAGTCAATATTGTCATTTTGGGGTAAGTTAAATTTTATTTTTTTATTTCCTAATTCACACATTTTACCCTCAGTCCTTTCCAAGCATATTACAGGTTATTGCGACACAATAGCAACAAATAAACATAACAATCACTAAATGTTTTTAGATATACTTGTAATGCTGACGCCCATTTGCTGTTGAATGTATCTTTATATGCTTTATAAATAATAATAGCCATCGTATAAAATTTAATATCATTTGTGCACCTGAAGTGTTTTAAATGGTAATGGACGGTCTTCTCAAATGTTTGCCCGATATTTATCCATATTATGGCAGTATCATAATACATTGTGAAACTCTTAATTGGCTGTTGTAAAAAGTTAATAATGGTATTTGTAATTGCCAGAGCAATGAACATATTTCTGAATTACAAATGGAAATAGCTTTTGAATTTTGCCAGAAGGACTTTAAACTACAACGAAACGAGGGCAATTGTTAGGGTCATTTGCATTTGCATCAGTATGCGCTTTTTTAGCAGTAGATTTTTCAGAATTGGTGCTTGGAGTGACGGGACTGACTTAAGAGTCTTTGATTTAAAATATGTGAAAGTTAGCCATATTTAAAAGAGAAAAGATTCGGGTCCAACGGCCCCGCCCACCACGGAGCCCTACAAGGGAACACAGATTCCTGTTAGGGCTAGCCGGACCTATACACAAACTGAAGCCCCACAGTCGGCTTTCCCAAAAGCAAGTACTCCCGAGAGCTTGACCCCAATCCACTGACACAAGGACTAGTGACCAGCTGATTGACACCCGTGAGGACGACTAAGGTACCTCCCATTTAGCTGAAGCAGAGGCCAAAGCAGTGTGTTGGGTACACAGTATTTCGCCACTCAACTATCACGAGCCTCCTTTCCAGCGACATGGGTCTCTACGCACGGTAAACGCGTGTGTAGTTTTCTCGCCACTCGGAAAGTAGACACCAGGGCTGTTCCAGTCTCTCGTGAGGAGCCCCAAACTCCGAATCAGGAACCACAAATGCTCGTCGTCGTTCATTTTGAACATTTTCTATTAGCTACATCCCTAAGGCTTTGAGAAAAGTACTCGTCCCGAAATATTTGTATTGTCAACTACATGTTTTAACATATCTTCATCAATAAGCAATAACAAGGACTCTAAAGGTGTTGAGACGTCTTTCGAATACTTTGTATTTCCAGGCAGTTTAGTTATAATATTTCTGGCGCCAATTCTAACATTAGTCTGGAATTTATTTTTGTTCCATTTTACTCCATTTTTTCCCAACATAGAACTCATTGCTACATTCCAGAGTTTCATTTACTGTTTCTGTATCTGAATCACTACTCTATATGGATGAATCATGATTACTAATTATATTCTTCGTCATCAACATCTTCCTCTTCTTCACTAAATGAATCCTCATCAGAAGAAACTGTTTCAAGGAGATTTCTCAAGCTTTTCATCTCTTCATCGTAAGGAATATACGGCGCATGCTTACAACTCAAGAAAAACTTATACTAAAAGCTTGAAAACGAGAAGTGTGAAGTGACTCACTGAGAAACGCCAGTACACGCACGGGTATGACATGCCCAAACAATGCTGATCCTAAAAAACCATTGCACTTGCCACCTCAGGAATTTCCCCCATTTAAGTATGTGACCTTGAACTCAGCTACACCAAGTTTCGTCCTTTTATGAAAGAATGGGCGAGAAATATACAAAAAGAAAAATGTACATGGGTATGACATACCCGCCGCGTGTGATCGTGGGTTAATGGTTTGATAATATATTAACTACCGTAATTGCTTAATTATAAAAATATGTTTTATCATTCTTCTAGCTGCTGCCATTTTTTAATCACACGGTCTTTGTCTGCCATTTTGAATGATTCATTTCGTCTGCCATTTTGCTTTTACCTCGCATTCAGTATTGTACAGTGACTCATGCATGATTTTATTTTTAATGGAAGAATTATTTTTCATTTACGTTTAAAGGGGTATTTTTAAAGTCTATTTATATCTTAAATATATGTTACTACTGGCTCCATCTAGTGTACAAAATGTTTAATAAAAGTTAACATGATCTTAAAAAAATGAAGAGGTAATTTTTTTTTCCCCCCCAGATTCGCACTCGCTATCTTAAGGATTCATAAAAAAAAAGAGACTGAGGGACACTGCATGAAAATTCCTTAAGCGATACCCCACAATCTCTTGGTTGAAAATGTTGTTAATTATGTCCATAAGGTTTTTACGTGTATCGCCATGATGGTTTTCTGAATCCGCCATTTTGAGAAAAGCAGTGGAAAAGGAACATGACATCACACTAAAGTATTGCTCTGATAATGCAATTTTTAAGTTCTTTGTGACAGAATTCTTTCTTAGGGCTAACAATACATGCTGACCTTTGACATACTTTCGTCAAAGCCGTAAGCGACCAAGTTCAGTCTTGGAGAGTTAGTTTTGTCCTTGTTGAAAAATATCGTTTTAAACTTACTGCTGGTGATTGGCAACAATTCCAGTTCATTATTTAGGATCGAATAATGGCAACATGATATTTTACATACATAAATGCAGCAGCGAATGCAACAGCACGTTCATACATTTTGAGACTACTTTTTTTGCGCGAGTAGGAAATTTTGTACCAATAATGGCTAAACGAAGTAAGTGGAATTTTTTCTGCACTTATATTTTTAATTTATGAATCAAATTAGTTCCTAATTAATAAACAGAGTAATTCTTTTGCACAGATTAAAAGAAATCAAGATTCTATTGATTATGAAGATTACTTGAGCGATAGCGAGGTAAATTTAAAATAATATTATATTTTAAAAAGTATTAAGTTAGAAATGCATACATGATGTTTTAAGTGAATACAATGATATTTCTGCATTTAGTTGTTCAGTGAAACGTCTCAGGAATTTGATGGAGTAAGAAGTAGTATAGGCCCAACTGCCCAGATGGAGTATATTTTGACGGAAGCAAGAAGAAAAACGAATTGTCGCTTTAATGCTACAGAGGTAACTTACCAAGCTAGGATAAATCATTCACAACTTCCAGAACCCTTAAATCACAGGTTGTTGAGAAGAAATGATTTTTTTTGGAAGCAGTAATACAAGAAGCGGCACAAAACTTAAATAATGATGATTTAATTAGGTAAATCAATTACTTATATCGCAATGAGAAAAAACTTTGATATTCTTTCTAGTATGTGTATTATTATTATTATTATTTGGTAGAATTTGCATGCACAGTGATTATTTGGACCGACCCATTTCAACATGCTTGGTTCCCATCAGAGACATGACAGATGAATTAATTTTATCCTCCATAAAGAAAGTGTTACAGGTAAAAATGTACCTTAACTAAATAAATATATTCTTTATTAAATTAGTTACTTTAGTAATAAATTAAAAATTACTTTATATTTTAAATTTCACTAGAATTAAAACCTACCTACTATACAATAACGAATACTTAGTTTATATTTCTACCCTGTATGATGGTAGAAAACTTAAAATACTTAACATAAATTTCGTAGGATAGCCCTGCATGCCGTATGCGTGTACGTTGTAAAATGACGAAAAGCATATACCTGTGTAAATGCATGAATCGCCAAATGTGGCAAGCATTCCGGGGTAAAAGACTCACTGGTAAAAATTTCTAGTTTAGAATGGAAGTTTAAACACCAGAACCGATAGCACACTATAACTAAATTAATTTAAGTAATGAAATTGTGGTTTTTAAGTTTTAGCAGTGTATAAAAAATGGGAGGGGGCAATGAAAAATAATTGGTTTTCAAAGTTTGAGAAACACTGCTATAGATGATCCATCTTTAAAATTTGATGTAATTACAATAAGAAATCCTAGAGCTGGTGCCTATCATAAGCTGGTTAATATTAATACTGATGGATTAAAGAAAGTCAGTATAATATCTATACCTTCAACAGATAAGAACTTGTGTTGCACGAGAGCAATTATTGTTGGTAAAGCAAAATTATAAAATCATCCCAGTGAGTGAGTGAGTGAGTGAGAGATTATGGCGCAAAACCAAAGATGATTATAGTGCGCCAAACACGAGATGGGGTGACTACAATTGATGAAATTAAAATACAATAAATAAAAACAAGTAGACAAATGTATCAAATCCAGAGGATGAAGTCATATAAGAACAAGTTAAAACCACACATTTAAAATTTAAGATACAATCTTTAAAACAAATTACATTATGTGATAAAAGCCAGTTTCTTTCAAAGAATAAAATAAATTACAATTGACCTCTCTTCCGATTAAACGGTCGAGAGGTAAGTCACAGCTATTAAAATATTTCTGGCGAAGCCTATTAAAACATGTACACTCAATTAAAATATGACGAAGAGATAAACAAACATTACAATTAAAACACACAGGCTCATTCTCAGCTTTTAAAAGGTAGTTATGTATCCCTCTAGTGTAACCAATTCTGAGGCGAGTCAAAAGAACTTCTTCCTTACGATTTCTAGTTGATTCCCAATGCTCAATTCTAGGCTTTACATGTCTTAACTTGTTTTGAAGCTGAACCATCCCAAAGTTGCTGCCATTTTTTTCGGATCTTCTCTTTGACTACACAACAGATGTCTCCAAAAGGGATGAGGCGACTGGACAGATCAACAGCACATTTCGCTGTGATATCTGCCAGCTCATTCCCTTTTATTCCCACATGCCTGGGAACATAGCAGTACAGGATTTCATATCCACGATTCATTAAGTTTATATATGTAATTTGAGAATATCCACTATTACTGGATTTTGAGTATTAGGAAAAGCTTCTAATGATTTAAGAGCACTATACGAATCTCTATAAACTATAAGCTTTTTTTAGCAGAGCCTTGAGATGTACAAAAGACTATAATATATCGCAGTTAGTTCGGATGTTAAGACAGAGAAAGCATGGTGCAAGCGTCTGCCCTCCATGTGGTCTTCAATTACTAATGCCATCCCAACATTATCTTTTGACTTGGATCCATCTGTATAAACTGGAAGATAATTGCTATATTTGTCCCTGTGCTCAGCGAAGAGTTGTCTGTAAATCATCTCGTAAGTGCTTGCCTTCACATTATACTTAAAAACATCAAGCTCAATCCGTGCATTTTCCCAAGGTGGGATTTCAAAATTCTGTACTGCTTCGGGGGTGTATATCAGAGAAGGAAAGTTCCTCAATGACAGGGCGAACTCTTAAAAGAAATGTAGGAACACAGGATGGACGTGTTTCAAATAACGCGTTACACTCATTATCAAGTAAGCACAGCTTATTGGGATGTTCAGGTTGGGATAGAATATGAAAATATTACAAAAGGGACAATTGCTCACGCCTCAGATAAAGTGATGGTTCGTTCGAGTCAACGTATAGGCTCTGTACAGGAGAAGTCCTGAAAGCTCCTAAACAAATCCGCAAACCTTGATGGTGAACAGGATCCAGTTTTAACAAAACAGATGAGCGAGCGGATCCATAAACCACTGAGCCATAGTCCAGTCTAGAGCGGATAAGCGCTCTGTAAATGCGAAGCATGGAGCAACGCTCTGCACCCCAGGAGGTGTTCGCCAACACTTTTAAAATATTTAGTGTTTTTAGACACTTCCTTCTCAGGTTTAAAACATGACAAAGGAAAGTCAATTTCTGGTCGAATGTCACTCCTAAAAATTTCACTTCGGGCGCAACTGGAATAATTGTACCAATTAGATATAACTCAGGTTCAGGATGGAGACCTCGATTCCTACAAAAGTGCACGCACACAGTTTTCTGTTTCGAAAAGGTAAATCCCTGTTTGTCTGACCATTCTTGGATCTTATTCAGAGCCATCTGCAATTGCCTCTCTATGTATCTCATGTCTGCTCCTCGACAGCTAATCTGTAAATCATCTACATATAGTGATCCCAAGATGGTAGGAAGAAGTTTTTTAATACAGAATTTATTTTTAAACTGAACAGCGTTACACTAAGCACACAGCCTTGGGGCACAATCTCTTCCTGTTGGAAAACATCCGAAAAAACAGAGCCAATCCTTACTTGAAAAGTTCTACTGTTCAAGAAATTCTGAATGAAAATTGGTAGGTTGCCGCGCAAGCCACTCTCGTGAAGATCCCGGAGTATACCGTATCTCCATGCCTTATCATAAGCTTTTTCAATGTCGAAGAATATCGAGACAAGGTGGCTTCTTTTTACAAATGCTTTTCGAATAGATGCCTCTAAGAGGAGCATGTTATCTACAGTTGTTTTTCCCTTACGAAAACCGCTCTGATAAGGCGATATAATATCATTCTTTTCCAAGAAGTAGACTAGGCGGCTGTTTACCATCTTTTCAAACAGTTTGCAGAGGCAACTCGTAAGGGCAATTGGCCGATAGTTGGAGGGATTCCTTGGATCTTTCCCTGGCTTAGCAATAGGAATGACAACAGCTTTCCTCCATGCACTGAGAAAGGTACGCTCCTTCCACACCCTATTGTAAAGAGTGTTTCACAACACAACAGATGTCTACAAAAGGGATGAGACAACTGGACAGTTCAACAGCACATTTTGCTGCGATATCTGCCAGCTCATTCCCTTTTATTCCCACATGCCTGGGAACACAGCAGTACAGGATTTCATATCCACGACTCGTTAAGTTTATATGTAACTTCAGAATATCCACTATGACTGGATTTTGAGTATGGGAAAAAGCTTCTAATGATTTAAGCGCACTACAAGAGTCTGTATAAACTATAAACTTTTTGTGGCAGAGCCTTGAGATGTACAAAAGACTATAATATATCGCAGTTAGTACGGATGTTATGACAGAGAAAGCATGGTTCAAGCGTCTGCCCTCCATGTGATCTTCAATTACAAATGCCATTCCGACATGATCTTTTGACTTTGAACCATCTGTGTAGACTGGAATATAAATGCTATATTTGTGCCTGTGCTCAGCGAAGAGTTGTCTGTAAATGATCTCGTTAGTGCTTGCCTTCGCATGATGCTTAAAAACATTAAGAAGCTGAATCCGTACATTTTCCCAAGGTGGGATTTCAAAATTCTGTACTGCTTGGGGGCGTATATCAGAGAGTGAAAGTTCCTCAATGACAGGGCGAACTCTTAAGAGAAAGGTAGGAACACAGGATGGACGTGTTTCAAATAATGTGTTACACTCATTATCAAGTAAGCACAGCTTATTTGGATGTTCAGGTTGGGATAGAATATGAAAATATTACAAAAGGGACAATTGCTCACGCCTCAGATAAAGTGATGGTTCGTTCGAGTCAACGTATAGGCTCTGTACAGGAGAAGTCCTGAAAGCTCCTAAACAAATCCGCAAACCTTGATGGTGAACAGTTTTAACAAAACAGATGAGCGAGCGGATCCATAAACCACTGAGCCATAGTCCAGTCTAGAGCGGATAAGCGCTCTGTAAATGCGAAGCATGGAGCAACGCTCTGCACCCCAGGAGGTGTTCGCCAACACTTTTAAAATATTTAGTGTTTTTAGACACTTCCTTCTCAGGTTTAAAACATGACAAAGGAAAGTCAATTTCTGGTCGAATGTCACTCCTAAAAATTTCACTTCGGGCGCAACTGGAATAATTGTACCAATTAGATATAACTCAGGTTCAGGATGGAGACCTCGATTCCTACAAAAGTGCACGCACACAGTTTTCTGTTTCGAAAAGGTAAATCCCTGTTTGTCTGACCATTCTTGGATCTTATTCAGAGCCATCTGCAATTGCCTCTCTATGTATCTCATGTCTGCTCCTCGACAGCTAATCTGTAAATCATCTACATATAGTGATCCCAAGATGGTAGGAAGAAGTTTTTTAATACAGAATTTATTTTTAAACTGAACAGCGTTACACTAAGCACACAGCCTTGGGGCACAATCTCTTCCTGTTGGAAAACATCCGAAAAAACAGAGCCAATCCTTACTTGAAAAGTTCTACTGTTCAAGAAATTCTGAATGAAAATTGGTAGGTTGCCGCGCAAGCCACTCTCGTGAAGATCCCGGAGTATACCGTATCTCCATGCCTTATCATAAGCTTTTTCAATGTCGAAGAATATCGAGACAAGGTGGCTTCTTTTTACAAAAGCTTTTCGAATAGATGCCTCTAAGAGGAGCATGTTATCTACAGTTGTTTTTCCCTTACGAAAACCGCTCTGATAAGGCGATATAATATCATTCTTTTCCAAGAAGTAGACTAGGCGGCTGTTTACCATCTTTTCAAACAGTTTGCATACGCAACTCGTAAGGGCAATTGGTCGATAGTTGGAGGGATTCCTTGGACCTTTCCCTGGCTTAGCAATCGGAATGACAACAGCTCTCCTCCATGCACTGGGGAAAATACGCTCCTTCCACACTCTATTGTAAAGAGTGAGAAGGGCAGTCAGTGTTTTATAGGACAGATGCTTTAGCATTTCGTAATTTATGCCATCAAAACCCGGAGAAGACGTATGTGTCTGCAATAAAGCTCTCTTTAATTCCAGCATAGTAAATGCTCTATTGTAAGGCTCAGATTTGGTAGAGTTGAATGCGATGGGACTTATTTCAGAGTTCTGCTTGATAGAGAGAAATACAGGTGAATAGTTTCTGCTGGAAGTAACGGCAGCAAATGTCTCACCAATAGTATTCGCAATTTCTTCTATGGAGCTAATCACTCGGCCATCTTTTTCCCAAAAGAAAGTGAGTGGTCTTTATATATGCCGCATGCTTTTCGAACTCTTTCCCAAACCCGCTTACTAGGCGTGGAGTATGTTATTGACGACACATATGAAATCCAAGAATTCCTTTGGCTCTGCCTTCTTACTTTGCGTGCATTTGCTTTGGCTCTTTTAAAGGCTATGAGATTTCGCAGAGTAGAATATCTATGAAAAATACCCCAGGCTTTTTTCTGTTTTTTCAGTGCTTCATGACAGTCGCGATTCCACCACGGTTTAGAATATTTTAGTATTTTTCCTGATGTTCTAGGAATCGAAAGCATAGCTGCCTGAATAATACTATTAGAAAAAGCTTCCACAGCGTCATCGATATGCACATCTTCTACCATTTCCTCTGTCAGCTCTGCGGAGGAAGAGAAGAGTTCCCAGTCTGCTCTATCGAGTATGAAACGAGGGGATCTCGACATGGGGTTTGCTCCTCTTCGTGCAAGAGGTATAAAAATGGGTAATGATCGCTGTTGTACAGGTCATTTCCGACACTAAAGGTGCAGAATGGCAACAGAGATGGTGAACTGATGGCAAGGTCAAGAGCGTGGAATGTCCTTGAAGGCTCATGGAAGTAAGTATTCTGCCCATTATTCAGGAGACAAAGGCTATGATCTTCGATCATCTGCCCAATTTGTCTTCCTCGGCAATTTGTATCTTTACTACCATAGAGCGGACTATGGCCGTTAAAATCTCCTATTATTATGAAAGGCTCAGGCAGCTGCTCTAAAATATCATTTAAATCTTGCTGATCAATGTGCTCATTAGGAGGCAAATAAAGAGAAACGACTGAAACTACAATATGAAAGTTTACTTGTATAGTGACAACTTGGAGAGAAGTCGTCAAAGGAAAGGAACTTGAGGGATAGTCCAGTGAGGTTAGGAGACATACACCTCCACTGGCACGCTCACCTGCAAGGTTATCCTTCCTGACCAGAGAAAATCTCCGAAGTTTTGCATGTTGATCTGGTTTCAGATTCGTCTCTTGTATTGCGAAGCACACAGGATGATAAGTATTGATCATAGCTTTGATGTCAAGGAAATTTCGGTGGAAACCGCGACAGTTCCATGAGACGAGGGTGGCCATTATGATTGATGTTTGTCCTTCCTGTGTTCCTTTTTAGTTTTGCGCGGGAGCAGATGTTCAGGAATTTCCAATCCCTCCTCCACTTCCATACTGTCTGAATCTGCGGATTCAGAGATCGTTTCATTTACAGAACTATTGCTGGGACTTCTATTTTTGTTAATTGGTTTTGGAGGGATATGTTTTGGTGTGCTTTGAATAACTATTTCTTTATTTTGTATGACATGTGTTGCATTTTCCTTTTTCTTGTTTGCAGATTGTTGGGTTTTATTTGCTGGAGTCTGTGTACTTATGGAAGTTTGAGTGGCTATAGTGCCTGTTGATTTAACGGCGCCGGCATATGATTTGTTTGACTGAGGCTGTGTGCTTTGAACTTGTCTTCTGGCTTCGGCATAGGAAATGTTTCTAGAAACTTTTATGGTGTGAACTTCCTTTTCTAATTTCCATTTTGGAAAGGAACGGGAAAATGCTGGATGGTTGCTCTTGCAATTAATACACAGTGCTGCAGCGGTGCAATTTTCGCTATCGTGGCCAACCGACGAGCATCGAGCGCACGTCAGGGTCCCACGACAGGACATCTTGGAATGGCCAAAACGCTGGCACATGAAGCATCGCATGGGGTTTGGAATATATGGCCTAACGGGGCAATTTAGATATCCAGCCTTAATATTTTTCGGCAGATCAGGCGATTAGAAGGTCAGGATCACGTGTTTTGTGTCAATCAACTGACCTTCCTTACGCATCTTGATCCGCCTAGCACCACAGACTTTTTGGTCGGCTAACTCGGAAACGAACTCTTCTTCTGAAACACACAGAAGGTCGATTTCCGAGATCACACCTCTACAAAAGTTGAGAGATTTATGCGCTGAGACAGTTATAGCTATATTTCCAAGTTTCGTTTGTGACAAAAGGGAAGCAGATTGGGTTGGCGAGACAGTATCTATAAGCAGGTCTCCAGAACGGAGACAAGCCCACCAGCGGCCGAGCGGTAAAGACGCTGAACACTGGTAGTTCGGTCTGAGGTTCGAATCCCGCGAACGGGCTGGCTGCATGGGCGTTTTCGTGGTTTTCCCCATGTGTAACGTGTATACGAGCCAGTTTCCCTTAGAAAGTCCTCCACGAAAGGCATCCCTCCCTTTAGGCAGATAGCCCTCGTGTGCTTTGCCATAATTAAATACACCAACACCAGAACGGAGACGCTTTATGTTCTTTGGTTCGCCTACGCAAGAATGGATATATTTGTTTATCAGAAAAGGAGACATCTTTTTAAATTCTTCAGAGGCACTGGAAACAACAACAAAGCGAGGACATTCAGAAGTTACTTTGGCATTTGCATCGGTACGAATTTTCTTGCTCACTGATTTGTCTATGATTTGAATGTCTTGATTGGTGTCATTTGACTCAGGTTTTTTTAAAATGAAAAGGGAAGCCATGATAGAAAATATAAGATTCGGGTCCGACGGCCCCGCCCACCACGGAGCCCAACAAGGGAACACAGATTCCTGTGTTAGGGCTAGCCGGACCTATACGCAAACTGAAGCCCCACAGTCGGCTTTCCCGAAAGCAGGTACTCCCGAGAGCTTGACCCCAAGCCACTGACACAAGGACTAGTGACCAGCCGATTGACACCCGTGAGGACGACTAAGGTGCCTCCCGTTTAGCTGAAGCAGAGGCCAAAGCAGTGTGTTGGGGACAGTACCTCGCCCCTCAACTACCAGGACCCTCCTTTCCAGCAACACGGGTCTCCACGCACGGCAAACACGTGGGCAGTTTTCTCGCCACTCGAAAACTAGAAACAAGGTCTGTTCCAGCCTCTCGTGACGAGCCCCAAACTCCGTAGAGAGAAACCACAAGGGAGAAGGGAACGGAAAAAGTTCCAGCCAAGAGGAGAGGAGACGGAAAAGAGGATAGATCACTGGGGCTCCAGGATCGTGACACCCGTCTTATCAAGATGATCCCCTGAAGGGCTAGGGTACCTCGGGATTGCGACACCCGTACTCACAAAAGTGAGCCCCCTGAGGGGTAAAATCATCCCAAGTTTAAATCGATTCGAGATGGCCGAAGAGCCTTACAACGAAATATGGCACTGAAACTTCATGCTAAGTGTGGAGTAAATTTAGGACCATGTGGTTTCGAAGAAATTAGAAAATTTGAAGACTATCTTGACATACAAGTACATGTGGTTTCTTCAGATGTGTTTAACAAGGTAAGTGTTCGTTTATGTTAATTAATCTACTAATCATTTTTATTAATTAAGTCTCGATATTCTAATGAACTCTAATGTATCTTACCTACACAATTTTTTTTTGGTTAAATTGCAATTAAATAATTTTACCACTCCTTATTCTTTCATAGTTTGTCTAAAATGAAGTATTAACTTGGTTTTACATTTTAATTTCTTTTAAAAACTGATTAATTTTATTCCGCAAATTTTTAATTACAAACTTTTTATTCGGGTATGACATACCCGGCGCGTGTTCTCGTGTTCGTCGGATCGGTGCGTGTGCTTGCGGGTTACTCAGGACAGCTCCAATAACACTTTTTTCAGTCATCGAAGATCTACTATAAACACGCTGGAACAATCAGCGACACAGCCTTCACACTGTCAGGCAATAACGGTGGAGACAGCCTCTCTCGAGACTCTCCACCTCATCGGAGGTGTCATGGTGTAGTAAGCGTCAACCTACCATTGCAACTAGTACAACAGAAGCCGAATATATGGCTCTTTCTGCTGCTACTAAAGAAGCTCAACAAAATTGTTAAAGAACTTGGGATTATTACTGCAAAGCCAGTATTATTATACTGCTGTAACAACACTGCTATTAATCTCAGCAAAAATAGTGTGTATCATGGTAGATCAAAACATATTGATATACATCATTTCATGCGAGAAGCTGTGAAACTTCAACACATTGACATACAATATAAGACTACTAATGATATGATTGCAGACTTTTTGACAAAAAATGTAAACAGTGCAAAACATGACATGTGTGCAAAGATGATAAGTTTAAAATGAAAACCAATGTAATTTAATGTTTTATTATATGTATGTGTGCTGATGTAACTACTCATTGTATTTAATTATGATGATATTTAAACCTAAAGTAGCATTGTAAAAAAGTTTAGCTTTAAATATGTTCTTGGCTCATAGATGGCGCCACTGTTTTTATATACTATAACTGTGCACTCCAATAAACTTCACTTGTATTAAAAACTCCCAACAGGTATGTTGTGTATTATTTATTCTCATGCATGCAAGTAACCACTCTCTGCTATATTGATTTTCTAACAGTTATTTAGGAAATGGCGATAAGTGTAAAAATATAAGCACTTGTGTATCTTGCAATCATTCATTCAACAGTAATTATTTCTTTATAGCTATATCAATGACTAGACAGATTAAGTGAGTACTGGAGTTCTATGCTCGGGCGGATCCGGTTTTTTTATTACCTCGCTTTTGTCTGCTTGGTTACTCTGATTTTTCTAAAGTTTTTTTCACGTTGAAGAGTAGGTAATGTTTGAGTTCCAATTGATCTAAAAGTTTCAGAGGCATTCGCATAGGAAAAGTTGGGTTGAGGCTAAGAGCTATAAACTATCTGCTTTGCTTCTGCATAGGGTATGTTTCTGGTGACCTTTATAGTCTGCACTTCTTTATCTCTTTTCCATTTTTTACAAGATCTAAAATATGCTAGTTGCTCTCCTTGATAGTTGATGCAAAGCAGTGTTCTTATGCAGTCTTCACTATTACTGCCCACCTCTGAGCATCTGGCACAGGTGAGATTGCCACAACAGGTGAATTTAGAATGTCCATATCGTTGACATTGGAAACAATGCATTGCACTGAGTATGTATGGTCGGAATGGGCAATTCAGATATCCTGCTTTGACAAATTTAGGAAGAACCGAAGTGTTAGTATAATATGTCTCGTTTTCACAAGTTGTTTGTCTCAGCGTATCTTAATTCTTCGCACTGCGCACACATCTTAGTTTTTCAGTTCAGCAAATCATCCTCTGTAACAGCTAGTAGGTCTGATTCTGAAATGATGCCGCGGGAGAAATTTAATGTCTTATAAGAAGAGACTTTTATTTGTGTGTTTCCTAGTATTTTTAGCTTGCAAAGTGAAGCTGTCTGTTTGGGAGATGTGGTTTCTATAAGTAGATCAATAGATCTAAGCTTCTAAATGTTTTTTGGTTCCCCTATTGCTGATGTTAGGTATTTGTTTATCCAAAAATGTGACATTTTCTGCAGTTCGTTATTTAGGTTATTTATAACAAAGAATCTGTACTTTTCAGTAGATCGTAACTCGGAATTAATAGTCTTTTCCTTCTGCGTTTTATCAATTGTTTCAACAGTCCTTCTGTCTGTGAGAGCACGTACACATTCGTATTGACCTGTTGATTTATTAATTATCATAACATGACCAAAGTTGGTTTGCGGAGTACAATTATTTGAAGAAGTCATTATATAGAAAGAATATTTTTTCGGACATGACTTTACTACCCACCATCGAGTCCAAGAAGGGGATGCAGATGCCTGCACCAGTTAGTCGTGTTTATACGCTCACACAGCATCCCTGGAAACGACCTCCAACCTTCACGAGGTGTTCAGCAGATGCTCCGATTGCTTAATCCCAAGCCAAAAACAAACTTGACCAGCCAATTTATACATACAGGGCCAGTGTACACCACCTGTTTAAACTGAAGCAGAGGGACAGTGTGCTGGGGACAGTACCTCGCTCCTAAACTACCAGGACTCAATATTCCAGCCTTACGAGTCTCCACGCACGGCAAACACGCGGGCACTTTACTCTCAGTGAGGAGCTGAAACAAGATGTAGCAGTCTCACCTGGAGCCCCAACTTCCAACCATTCTTGGATCTTATTCAGAGCCATCTGCAATTGCCTCTTTATGTATCTCATGTCTGCTCCTCGACAGCTAATCTGTAAATCATCTACATATAGTGATCCCAAGATGGTATGAGGAAGTTCTTTTAACACAGAATTTATTTTTAAACTGAACAGCGTTACACTAAGCACACAGCCTTGAGGCACACCCTCTTCCTGTTAAAAAACATCCGAAAAAACAGAGCCAATCCTTACTTGAAAAGTTCTAGCGTTCAAGAAATTCTGTATAAAAATTGGTAGGTTGCCGCGCAAGCCACTCTCGTGAAGATCCCGGAGTATACCGTATCTCCATGCCTTATCATAAGCTTTCTCAATGTCGAAGAATATCGAGACAAGGTGGCTTCTTTTTACAAATGCTTTTCGAATAGATGTCTCTAAGAGGAGCATGTTATCTACAGTTGTTCTTCCCTTTCGAAAACCGCTCTGATAAGGCGATATAATATCATTCTTTTCCAAGAAGTAGACTAGGCGGATCTTTTCAAACAGTTTGCAAACACAGCTGGTAAGGGCAATTGGCCGATAGTTCGAGGGATTCCTCGGGTCTTTCCCTGGCTTCGCAATAGGAATGACAACAGCTCTCCTCCATGCACTGGGAAATGTACACTCCTTCCACACTCTATTGTAAAGTGTGAGAAGGGCACTCAGTGACTTATAGGACAGATGCTTTAGCATTTCATAATACACGCCATCCAGACCCGGACAAGACTTATGTGTCTGCAACAAACCTCTCTTTAGTTCAACCATAGTAAAGTCTCTATTGTACGGCTCAAAGTTGGAAGAGTTGAAAGCGATGGGATTTTTCTCAGAGCGTTGCTTGATAGATAGAAACTTATATATCCCACATGCTTTTCGATCTCCTTCCCAAACCCGCTTACTAGTCGTTGAGGATCTTATTGAGGACACATATGAAATCCAAGAATCCCTCTGGCTCTGCCTTCTTACCTTTCGTGCATTTGCTTTGGCTCTTTTAAAGGCTATGAGGTTTCGCAGAGTAGGATATCTACGAAAAATACCCCATGCTTTTTTCTGTTTTTTCAGTGCTTCATGACAGTCGCGATTCCACCACGGTTTCGAATATTTTAGTATTTTTCCTGATGTTCTAGGAATCGAAAGCATAGCTGCCTGAATAATAGTATTAGTAACAGCTTCAACAGCGTCATCGATATGCACATCTTCTACCGTTTTCTCTGTCAGCTCTGCAACAGAAGAGAAGAGTTCCCAGTCTGCCCTGTCCAGGATAAACCGAGGGACTCTCGACACGGGGTTTGCTCCTCTTCGTGCAAGAGACACAAAAATGGGATAATGATCGCTGTTGTACAGGTCATTTCCGACACTAAAAGTGCAAAATGGCAACAGAGATGGTGAACAGATGGCAAGATCGAGAGCGTGGAATGTCCTTGAAGCCTCATGGAAGTATGTATCCTGCCCATTATTTAGGAGACAAAGGCTATGATCTTCGATCAACTGCTCAATTTGTCTTCCTCGGTTATCCTTTCTGACGAAAGAAAACCTCCAAAGTTTTGCCTGTTGTTCAGGTTTTAGATTTGTTTCTGTATTGTGAAGCACACAGGATGATACGCACTTATTATAGATTTGATGTCTAGCAAATTTTGGTGGAAACCGCGACAGTTGCATGTGATGAGGGTGGCCATTATGAGTGGTTTTTGTTTGTTCTTTCTGTGTTCCTTTTTAGTTTTGCGCGGAAGTAGATGCTCGGGAACTTCCATTCCCTCCTCCACTTCCATACCGTCTGAATCTAGAGATTCAGAATTCATGGCATCTACAGATGGGCTTCTATTTTTGGATACTATTTTTGGAAGCACAGTTTTTGGTTTGCTCGAGATTGTTACTTGTTTATTTTTTATGACATGGGTTGGATTTTCCTTTTTGTTGTTTGCAGGCTGCTGGGTTTTATTTGGTGGAGTCTGTATATTTATGAAAGTTTGGGTGGCTATTGTGCGGGTTGATTTCACGGCATTGGCATATGATTTGTTTGATTGAGGCTGTGTGCTTTGAACTTGTCTTCTAGCTTCGGCATATGAAATGTTTCTAGACTTTTATGGTCTGAACTTCCTTTTCTAATTTCCATTTTGGACAGGAATGGGAAAATGCTGGATGGTTGCCCTTGCAATTAACACACAGTGCTGCAGCAGTGCAATTATCGCTATCGTGGCCAACCGATGAGCATCGAGCATACGTAAGGGTCCCACGACAGGACATCTTGGAATGGCCAAAACGCTGGCACTGAAAGCATCGCATGGGGTTTGGAATATAAGGTCTTACGGGGCAATTTAAATATCCAGCCTTAGTATTCTTCGGCAGATCAGGCGAATTGAAGGTCAGGATCACGTGTTTCGTGTCAATCAACTGACCTTCCTTACGCATCTTGATCCGCTTGGCAGCACAAACCTTTTGATCAGCTAACTCGGAGACGAACTGTTCTTCTAAAACACACAGAAGGTCGATTTCCGAGATTACGCCTCTACAGAAATTAAGCGTTTTGTGCGCTGACGCAGTTATAGATACCTGTCCAAGTTTGGTTTGTCGTAAAAGTGGAGCAGACTGGGTGGCCGAAAAGGTACCAATAAGCAGGTCTCCCGAACGGAGACGCTTTATGTTCCTTGGCTCACCTATGCCGAAATGAATGTATTTGTTTATCAGGAAAGGAGACATCTTTTTAAATTCTTCAGAGGCACTGGTAACAACAACAAAGCGAGTACATTCAGTAGTTTCTTTGGCATTTGCATCGGTACGAATTTTCTTGCTCACAGATTTGTCAATGATTTCAATATCTTTATTCGTGTCGCTTGTTTCAGGTTTTTTTAAAATAAATAAGGAAGCCATAATTGAAAAATATAAGATTCGGGTCCGACGGCCCCGCCCACCACGGAGCCCAACAAGGGAACACAGATTCCTGTGTTAGGGCTAGCCGGACCTATACGCAAACTGAAGCCCCACAGTCGGCTTTCCCGAAAGCAGGTATTCCCGAGAGCTGGACCCCAAGCCACTGACACAAGGACTAGTGACCAGCCGATTGACACACGTGAGGACGACTAAGGTGCCTCCCGTTTAGCTGAAGCAGAGGCCAAAGTAGTGTGTTGGGGACAGTACCTCGCCCCTCAACTACCAGGACCCTCCATTCCAGCGACACGGGTCTCCACGCACGGCAAACACATGGGCAGTTTTCTCGCCACTCGAAGACTAGAGACAAGGGCTGTTCCAGTCTCTCGTGACGAGCCCTAAACTCCGGCTGCCCTCTGGCTCTGCCTTCTTACTTTCCGTGCATTTGCTTTGGCTCTTTTAAAAGCTATGAGGTTTCGCAGAGTAGGATATCTACGAAAAATACCCCATGCCTTTTTCTGTTTTTTCAGTGCTTCATGACAGTCGCGATTCCACCACGGTTTCGAACATTTTAGTGTTTTTCCTGATGTTCTAGGAATCGAAAGCATAGCTGCCTGAATAATAGTATTAATAACAGCTTCAACAGCGTCATCGATACGCACACCTTCTACCATTTCCTCCGTCAGCTCTGCAACGGAAGAGAAGAGTTCCCAGTCTGCCCTCTCCAGGATAAAACGAGGGACTCTCGACACAGGGTTTGCTCCTCTTTGTGCAAGAGACACAAAAATAGGATAATGATCGCTGTTGTACAGGTCATTTCCGACACTAAAAGTGCAAAATGGCAACAGAGATGGTGAACAGATGGCAAGATCGAGAGCGTGGAATGTCCTTGAAGGCTCATGGAAGTACGTATCTTGCGCATTATTTAGGAGACAAAGGCTATGATCTTCGATCATCTGCTCAACTTGTCTTCCTCGGCAATTTGTATCTTTACTTCCCTAGAGTGGACTATGGCCGTTAAAATCTCCTATTATGATAAAAGGCTCAGGCAGCTGCTCTATTAGATTATTTAAATCTTGCTGATAAATGTGCTCATTTGGAGGCAAATACAAAGAAACAAATGAAACAACAATATCAAAATTTATTTGAGTAGCGACAACTTGGAGGGATGTCGTCAAAGGAAGTACATTTGAGCGATAGTCCAGTGAGGTGAGGAGACCTACACCTCCGCTGGCACGCTCACTTGTAAGGTTGTCCTTCCTGACGAGAGAAAACCTCCGAAGTTTTGCATGTTGATCTGGTTTCAGATTTGTCTCTTGTATTGCGAAGCACACAGGATGATAAGCATTTATAATAGATTTGATGTCAAGCAAGTTTCGGTGGAAACCGCGACAGTTCCATGAGACGAGGGTGGCCATTATGATTGGTGTTTGTTTTTCCTGTGTTCCTTTTTACTTTTGCGCGGAAGTAGATGCTCGGGAACTTCCATTCCCTCCTCCACCTCCATACCGTCTGAATCTAGAGATTCAGAATTCATGTCATCTACAGATCGCCTTCTATTTTTGGATACTATTTTTGGAGGCACAGTTTTTGGTTTGCTCAAGATTGTTATTTCTTTATTTTGTATTGTATGTGTTAGATTTTCTTTTTTCTTGCTTTCAGGCTGCTGGGTTTTATTTGTCGGAGTCTGTGTAGTTATGGAAGTTTGGGTGGCTATAGTGCAGGTTGATTTCACGGCATTTGCATATGATTTGTTTGATTGAGGCCGTGTGCTTTGAACTTGTCTCCTGGCTTCGGCATATGAAATATTCCTAGAAACTTTTATGGTCTGAACTTCCTTTTCAGATTTCCATTTTGGACAAGAGCGAGAAAATGCTGGGTGATCACCGTTGCAGTTAACACACAATGGCGCAGCGGTGCACTTATCACTATCGTGGCCAACCAACGAGCATCTGGCGCGCGTGCCACGACAGGAGGTCTTAGAGTGACCAAATCGCTGGCATTGGAAGCATCGCATTGGGTTGGGAATATATGGTCTTACGGGACAGTTAAGATACCCAGCCTTTATATTCTTCGGCAGATCAGGCGATTTGAAGGTCAGGATCACGTGTTTCGTGCCAATCAACTGACCTTCCTTTCGCATCTTGACCCGCCTAGCACCACAGACATTTTGGTCAGCTAACTTGGAGACGACCTCTTCTTCTGAAACACACAGAAGGTCGATCTCCGAGATCATGCCTCTACAGGTATTAAGTTTTTTGTGTGCTGACACTGTTATAGCTACTTGTCCAAGTTTGGTTTGACATAAAAGTGAAGCAGACTGGGTGGCCGAAAGGGTATCAATGAGCAAGTCTCCAGAACAGAGACGCTTTATGTTCCTTGGCTCACCTACACAGGAATGAATGTATTTGCTGACCAGGAAAGGAGACATCTTTTGCAATTCTCCAGAGGCACTGGAAACAACAACAAAGCGCGGACAATCAGCAGATTCTTTGGCATTTGCAACGGTACGGATCTTCTTTGTAATGGATTTGTCAATAACTTCAATATCTTTGGTATTTTCATCGGTCCGGATCTTTTTGTTAATGGATTTCTCAACGATTTCTATATTTTGGTTGGTATCATTTGGGTCAGGTTTTTTAAGAATGAAAAGTGAAGCCATGTTTGTAAGAGAAAAGATTCGGGTCCGACGGCCCCGCCCACCACGGAGCCCAACAAGGGAACACAGATTCCTGTGTTAGGGCTAGCCGGACCTATACGCAAACTGAAGCCCCACAGTCGGCTTTCCCGAAAGCAGGTACTCCCGAGAGCTTGACCCCAAGCCACTGACACAAGGACTAGTGACCAGCCGATTGACACCCGTGAGGACGACTAAAGTGCCTCCCGTTTAGCTGAAGCAGAGGCCAAAGCAGTGTGTTGGGGACAGTACCCCGCCCCTCAACTACCAGGACCCTCCTTTCCAGCGACAGGGGTCTCCACGCACGGCAAACACGTGGGCAGTTTTCTCGCCACTCGAAAACTAGAAACAAGGTCTGTTCCAGCCTCTCGTGACGAGCCCCAAACTCCGCAGAGAGAAACCACAAGGGAGAAGGGAAGGGAAAAAGTTCCAGCCAAGAGGAGAGGAGACGGAAAAGAGGACAGATCACTGGGGCTCCAGGATCGTGACACCCGTCTCACCAAGAAGATGATCCCCTGAAGGGCTAGGGTACCTCGGGATTGCCACACCCGTACTCACAAAAGTGAGCCCCCTGAGGGAGAAATTTTCAAAAGAAATTTAATTATCTTTAAATGTTATTACATTTTTAATTAACGTAATTTCAGGTAATCAAGGAAGGAAAGATGCTTATGAAAAAAATGGCATAATTGTTCAAATCAATGAAAATCTCTTTGTTGTTGTAATAGTAACACCCATCATGCAAAGGTGCCAAATTCCACTTACTCTTGTGACGCAGACAGTCATGTCATAACATTCATATTAACACCATGTGCTGTTGGTGCTGTGCCATTGAGAGTTATAATTACCTGTGGCCAAAAAGAAGATTACGGGATTGAGCTTGGGCTATTAATTCAGTCTCTGAAAAGACTTTTTGATAGTAGCTACAAATTGTAATGACTGGTGACAGTGATGCTGAAAGGAATGCTGTTACTGAAAACTGGCCAAATTTTCATAAGCTGCTATGCCAGTTCCCTGTGTGCCAAGCAGTTTGGAAATGGTTGATGCAGAAAGAAAACAACATTGCAAAAGACAGCAACCTTTTACATAAGTTAACACATTAGCATATATTAGAAAATATTAAATGGTTGTATATCTTAAAGTACTTTTCCTGTAATATCAGAAGATAACTGTTGCATAAACAATGCATTGAAAAAATAAGGATTTTAAGTGAGCTTTTGTTACATATCTACCATCTATTTTGGCAAGCTTATTGACTGTAAACACGCAATAAAATGTATTTAATTAAAAGCTCACACAAGCAGATAAGTAGTTTTGGTTCCCAAATGCTGCTATCATTGGGTGTCGCCGTGTACTTGATCTCCCTTTCACAGGTGCCAAAAAGCATAGGTGCATAAAAGGAAAGTGTTGTATTTTATATATTATGCAAGAATAATAAACTTAACCCTAGAACACTAGTGTACGTAAATTTTACGTGCTGTCATCCTTTATTGGTTCCTTTCTGCCCTTTCCTTTTCACCTATACACTTGTTTGACCTTGAGTGCTTCGAGGGGTCATGTAGTTGGCTGCATGCCACGTGGTTTGATTTTTTCGTCTGCGGTTCATTTGTCTCGTTACATGAGCTAGAGCTCAGACGTGAATTTTACGTGTCGCTAGTAATACTCGAAATTTTGAACACATAAATTTTTCGTGTCACTAGTAATACACGACTTTTTAAATACGTAATTTTAACGTAGTCCTAGTGATAGCGTCTGTTATTTTTAAATTTGTGAGCGGGATATATAAATGTGTTTCAAATCTTATTTCATACCGTGTTGAAAAAATGGCGAAACGCCGCAAATATTTAACGAATGAAGAAATTCAAGCAATGCTTTTGGAATCTGATGAAAGTGAAAGTGGTGATAATGTTGAATTTGATGAAGATATTGATGACAGTGATGCTGATCCGGATTATATTCCTGATGATAGAATAGAGATTGATCCTGATTTAGTGATTGATTCCCCGATACAAGATATTGAGTGCAGTAGTGATATGGACATGAATTAAATGTTGAAAAGAGAAATAGAAAGACTACAAATATTGAGGATACAAATGAACAAGGACATATTATATTTCTGGACGCTGACTTAGTAAAAGGAATAAATGGTTAAATAATGTGTACGAAAATTAATGACACCACTAAACAGAAAACCAGCGCAAAAAATATAGTTCATATTAGACCAGGTCCAGTTGCTGAGGTTCGATTTGCTAAGGAACCAATTGATTGTTTTAATTTGTTTATTTCCGATGTTGTAAAGGAAGAAATACTTACTCACACAAACGCAGAGATAAACAGAAAGAAGGTAGGTTATGCCAATGCTACGGATGGTTCCCTAAATAATTTAAATTATGATGAACTGAATGCCTTGTTTGGAATATTAATACTTTCTGCAGCTTTAAAAGATAACCATTTGTCAACAAAAGTTATGTTTGATGTAACTTTTTCTGGTGGAATGTATAGAGCAACATTTTCTGAGAGACGCTTTTCATTTCTTTTGGATTGCTTAAGATTTGATGAAAAAGACACAAGGGAAGAGCGTAAAAAAAATGATAAATTAGCTGCTATTCGCCAAATATGGGAAATTCTTATTGAAAATTGTAAAAAATATTACAAACCCCGTTCATACACGACTACAGACAACACCTCCTAGAACTAACTGAAGGCCACGGCGCGTTTCCCAGGAGGAGGTGTGACGTCAGTGTCAGTAGGGATTGTATTTCATTTAACTCTCCCCACCCAGGACTGTGGTGGGTGGATTTCCGGAGATTTGACGGTCACTTGGTCAGAAATCGTCCATAAGAACAGTCGACATTTTCTTTCTTTTTTCAGATATTTCTATATTATAAGTATTCCACTTTATTATTTGTTTTTCAAATTTTTGATATGGTTTACACATGCTGTGTACCTAACTGTAAAGGGAACTGTCCAAATGGTCCAAAAGTACAGGTTTTCTCTTTTCCGAAAGAGAAAGAATTCTTAAATAAATGGATAAAGGCGATTCATAGAAGCAATTTCAAGCCAACAAAATTTTCGAAGGTAAGTTGCGTTTTTTTTTTTTTTTTTTTTTTTTTTTTTTTTTTTTTTTAATGAATAAGTTTATACTTATCTGTGCTTTAAAAAGTGCTTCTGTGTTAAGTATGTTATAATTATCATAAACTAAAGCGAGTACATACATTAATAGAAAGTAAACATATTTAACCTTATTGTAAGTCTAATAGTGATTATATAAGTATGATGATTTAATCATACTATTAATTTAATTTATAGCAGATAGTACTGTTTATCATCATGCTAATCGTTCAATCCATAGCAGATGGCATTCTTTATCGTCATGCTAGTCAATTTGTAGTAAATAGCATCATTTACCAAGTTAAGTAAATTAAACAAATGTGTGACTTAAAAGTAGGATTAGATTAAATGTAGGATTAATAAAAATTCAAAATTGTAAATACATTTTGTATGTTGCAAAATGCTTGCATTTAAATATCTCGATACATTTGTCACAGGAACAGCGTATTTATTAAAATCCGAAGACCTTGAAAAATCTTGATAATATCTCTGTAACTAATACCAATTTTGTTTCTGATGTTAATGCGAAAAAATACGCTATTTAAATTTTTGTGAGTTCATGCCTGATATTCTCAAAATTCACTTAATATAACATAAATCATTAAATATGAAGTTTTACAAAATCTTGTATTTAATTCTAGTTTAGATAATTAAATCCGATTATAACAATCTTTGCATGCAAGTGTTTCGTATTTTTTGTAAGTAAATAATTAAATTTATGCAACACTTTATTTGACAAAAGATTTTTCTATCTAATTAGACATTATTCTTCAAAACTAGTACCTGTTTCACTTTATACAATTAATAGATAAGTATGATTTTCTTTCTATTAGTCGTGAATAAACATTAACTTATATTATTTTAGTGGCCGACCAGCGGCCGAGCGGTTAAGTCGCTGAACACTGGTAGTTCGGTCCGAGGTTCGAATCCCGCCAACGGGCTGACTGCATGGGTGTTTTCGGGGTTTTCCCCATGTGTAACGTATATACGAGCCAGTTTCCCTTAGAAAGTCCTCCATGAAGGCATCCCTCCCCTTAGGCAGACAGCCCTCGAGGCTTTGCCATAATTAAAATAACTTAACCTGTATTATTTTATGCTACAAATTTAATGAAATTTAATAATGTATGCTCAGTTTAAAGCCGAAAAACTTAATGTATACAAATTCTTGCTGATAGGTTTGTGCCCTTCATTTTCACCCTGAGGACATTTCAAAATGTACAGAATTCGTTGATGAAAGGACTGGAAGGAAGGTGACTGCTCCCTTATCGAGGTACAAATTAAAACGTTTTGCGATTCCTAGTATTTTCCCAAACTGCCCAAAATATATTTCAAGGGAATTTATCGTGAGAGAAAGCCCAGATGAACGTCGTAAAAGGCTAGAAAATAAAAATCTTCAGTGGGCTGTAACTGAAAGTATATCCCAGTTTCAGACGAATGAAAAAGAAAAATCCTTTTCTTCTTTTTCTGAATTTTTAGATAAGATGGGAAAAGGAAAGCTACCTGGCTTGTGGAACTGTATTAAAAGAGCACGGGAAGCTATCTTTTTAATTATTGAGCTAACACCGTGCACTGAAATAAATATTTCAGCATTAATAAACGAAAAACTTGAACTTTCAGTTTACATTGGGTAAACTGAACTTAAAAAATTTAATAATTTAACTTTGCCAGCATCTGTTGGCAATGTAGATGAGGTAATTTCTATTTTAAACGCTTTGTTGTCGTATGAATTTAAAAGTGATGTGCAGAATTTAAGAATAAATTCTGTTTGTGAAACTTTAGAAAATATTGAAGAACAATACGATGAAAATAAGCAGAAAGCCATACAATTCATTAGGGAGCAATTAACATTAATTAATACATCCAAAGAAAACTTACGGTATTCTCCAGAGAGTATGATACTATTCAGTATTTTATGTACAATTTCACCCCATGCTTATAAATTTTTAAGGAGTTCTGGGTGTATTTTGGCTCCTCACCCTCGGACAATTCAAAGGTTATGATCATCTTTGGTAGCTAATTGTATATTTTGTATATCAGTATGTCGAAGCAATTTTTTTTTCCAAAGAAATCGAATATATTGTCATACATATATACGCATGCATATACATACGTATGGAAATAAAAATGTATGGCATGATATTTCATAAAGACTACAATTTAAATTCTTTCTAAAGATAGAAATGTAGTCTTTATGAAATATTATGCCATACATTTTTATTTGATGAAATGCAGTCTGTGATAAAAAAAAAAAGCAATATTTATCGTTCCCCGTTTACAGACAGTTTTGAATAATTCTGAATTGACTGCAAAGACAATTTCGATGATTTTCTTCTTTTCCTCTATCCTTCCTCTTTTTAGTTGACTGATTGAAAATAAGCATATACATATTATCTAAAGTATTTCTGTATAAATTGTTTCGAATTGTAATGTATAATTTAGTGCACCCTTAGGGCATTTATATGTTAGTAATTTTATTCGGCAGTAATAATGCAATGATAGTTGTGTTTTTCATTTGTTGTGTTCAATATCCCAGTTTAGGATTTGTTACATTTGCCTTCCACACAATACTGCTAAACCATGTTATAAAATTTCCCTGTAAAGATCAGAGGTTAGCTATTTAGATCTATATCAGACCTCTATCAGAGATTTGATATTTGTCATTTAAAATGCAAAATAATATGCAATTCTCTCTGTGCACCTAATGTCTCAAATAATTACAAAAACTTATTTAAATCGTTGCAAGCTTAGCGTTATTTGTTTCAAACATGAGTATTTATTATTATTCGGTAACATATGTCAAAAATAAGATATATTACTTATCAAAGATGTTTATTAGTCAAGGCATAAATTGTTGTAAGTATAATTAATACGACCCTTGACCAATAAACATCTCTGATTAATTATATTTGTTTTCAACTAACGATTTTATGTTGCTACATGATTCCAGGTAAATTAGCTTCATATTTTAAATCAGTTAGAATTTATCTCAATTTTTTAGGATCTATATCCTGCCTTCATGTCTTAAATTGTCTTTCTGTTTAATTATTGCGTACAAATAAAGTTCCGATTCATTAAGTGTGAAGTTTCTTTCGTTAACAAGAGTTTCTCAGCGATTAAATTTAGTAACATCAGTAATAACTTTTAATGGAATTAAAAATTCTAGTTATTCGTATCGAAAACATTCTAAAAATAAAAATCTCGGTTCTTCACATTCTAATGAAAGCAAGGTATTTTCCATATTTATAAACGATAAGAATTAAATATAAAAATTTCAGTTTTTATATAAGTCTGTCAAATGGATATTTAAGAAGGCACCCTTAAAGTTGGCGAGGACGAAAGTATCCCTACTGCAGTGACGTCACGAACTGCGCGCCGTGGCCTTGAGTTAGTTCTAGGTGGTGTTGCTACAGACGAGCAGTTGATTGGATTTCGGGGAAGGTGTCCTTTTCGCATGTACGTTCCGTCAAAACCCAACAAGTACGGGATAAAAGTGATAATGATATGCGACAACAGCACTAATAAGTACATGATGAATGCGGTCCCATATTTAGGAAGCGGAAGTGTACCTAGAGGAATGGTTGCAGCAGACTATTTTGTAAACAAACTGACCGAAACTATCAAGAACAGTAACAGAAACGTAACAATGGACAATTGGTTCTCGAACGTGCCTCTTGCTGAAAAGATGCTAAAAGAAGACAAACTAACAGTGGTTGGCACGATAAAGAAAAATAAAAGGGAGTTTCCTCCGGAATTTACTGATGTAAAGTATCAAGAGCGAAAGAATGGTTCTAGTTTGTTTTTATTTCACGATGAAGTCATTGCAGTATCTTACAAAGCAAAGAAGAAACTTGTGACTTTAATATCAACAATGCATTCTAACTCAGAAGTTAACCAGTCAACCGGAAAACCAGAAATAGTTATGACATACAATTCTACAAAAGGTGGAGTTGACCGTTTTGATCAATTGTGTAATCATATGAACTGTGGCAGAAAAACCAAAAGATGGCCAATGGCTTTTTTCTATAATATTATAAATATAGCAGGAATAAATGCATACGTAATTTATCTGCATAATTTTTACAGAAATCGAACTGGAAATGGAATGCCATTATCAAGATTGAACTTCATGTTGAAACTTCATCAACAATTATGTGAAAAATGGCAACTTCAACATCTAAATGTTCCAAATCTGTCAAGAGAATTGAAAGATATAATCACAAAAGCGTTAGGACAGGAACCACAGATTTTAGAACTTCCCCAAAATCAGCAAGGTCTTCGAACATATTGCAGCGTTTGTGACTATAAAAAAAAAAGAGAATGACAACCACCTACTGCAAATGTGGAAAAGCTATATGTGGAGAGCACCAGATAAAGTCATGTCCTTCTTGTGTATAGACATAATTGTATTGGTAACTAATTATTATGCAAATTTATTTTTTAATTGTGTCAATTATATTAAATTTAAAAGGGGAACAACTTTTATTATAGTTGTTTTTTTTTTCGTGGTTTTTAAGTCTATTATTAATTGATATTTTAATATGTGTTATTTAAAATAAAATGTGCTAAACTATATTTTATTTATATTTTATCTATCAGTATACATTTTTATATTTTTCAATTATATTTTTAAATACAATTAATTATCAAGTTAATGAAAATTTAGTAATATTGGGTAAAACAGCAAATAAAAACATATTTAGAAACATCATTAATGTAATATACACAGTCCAGTCACATTAATGTGACCACCACGTACTTTCCATGTCAGAGTTAAATAACCAATCACAGAAGGCAGGTGGCAGCACAGTGCAGTTGAGCGTATATAAAGGGTGTGTGAGGGCTTCGGAAAACATTTCAATCGTTGGCGTAATGCAGAAACGAAGCGATTTATCCGACTTCCAAAAGGGCATGATCATTGGCTTTCGGGCCAAGGGTGGAAGCATTTCCGAAACGGCTGAGTTTGTGAACTGTTCGCGTGCCGCCGTGGTAAAAGTGTACCGTGCATGGCAAAATGGGACTGTCCAAAATCAGCGACGTGGCAAATGTGGTGCACCACGGGCCATAGATGACAGAGGCGAACGACGGTTGCGGAGATGCGTTTGGGCAGATAGACGGGCTACCGTTGAGCAACTGACCACCAAAATGAACCAAGGGGCTACCAAAAGTGTCTCCCAAAGTACTATTCAGCGAACATTGCTGCGTCTGGGCCTCCGAAGCAGACGCCTGGTTCGTGCACCTATGCTGACTGCTGTTCATCGACGGCGAAGGCTAGAATTTGCACGCCAGTACAGCAGCTGGACTGAGTGGCGACAGGTTGCGTTTTCGGATGAATCGCGTTTTATGCTCCATCGGACAGATGGACGTTGGTGTATAAGGCGTGAAACCTCTGAAAGGAACCACCCTGCAACCATTGCCGGAACGGTCCAAGCTGGAGGCGGGAGCATTATGGTCTGGGGAATGTTTTCCTGGCATTCTCTAGGTTCACTGATCATTGTGGAAGGCACAATGGATCAATACAAGTACGCATCTGTCCTTGCGGACCATGTTCACCCCTACATGCGCATTGTTTTTCCTCAGGATGATGGCATCTTCCAGCAGGACAATGTGAGGTGCCATACAGCTGCCAGTGTACGTGCTTGGTTCGAAGAGCACCAGGATGAGTTTACCGTCCTCCCCTGGCCAGCAAACTCACCTGACTTAAACCCAATCGAGCATCTGTGGGACCATCTCGATCGACTTGTTCGCGCCATGGATCCTCAACCGCGTAATCTAGCACAGCTGGCCACGGCATTAGAGTCGGCATGGCTCAACATCCCAGAGAACACCTTCAGGGACCTATGTGACTCTCTTCCTGCACGTCTCGCAGCAGTCCGCTCTGCGAAAGGTGGTTATTCTGGCTTTTGACAGATGGTCACATTAATGTGACTGGACTGTGTAAGTAAAAAAATGAATTTTAAACGAGCACGTAAATTTTACGTATCGCTAGTGATAGCGGCATATATAAACACGCTAGTGTTCTAGGGTTAAAAGAAAAAAAAATTTCACTTTATGAGAAATGCAAATGCGTATGGCTTTAAATTGGCTACAGTAGCTGACATGTATACTTGGTCGACTATCAATATCTAAGGTTTGTCAAACACAAGACATGGGTAAAGAGATTGTCAAACATAAGCAGATAGTACTACCTGCATGTGAATGTATAGTGGCTAATAAAACGAAGTTGTTAGTTTGTGTCATCCAAAGAACCTGGTTGCTTCTTGAAATCATGTGCCCAGCCCTTTCTCACTGAAACTATGCTCTCCTTTCCTCTCAACCTCACTCCTGCATTCAAACAGATCATTTTTTTACATGGCAGTGGTTTTGTAAGAAGAAAAAGTGTCCCCCTTTTTCCATTTTGGATTTTGTTAGGAGGCTATCTGAAGGATTTTCAATCAGTTAGGCCTCATCATAGGACCAACTGTGACGTCTGATCCCATGAAGTATCTGTCATTTGATGTGTCATCATTAAAGTGACTTACAGGAATCTCAGCTACTTATATTAGCATTACTACGATTTTGTTAAAAAGGGCTAGTGTTCTTAAGTTTGGGTATTGGACATCAGGATTTCGAACTTCATACCATACTCCATAACTTAATACACAAATTTTGTAGTTACACCAAAACTCATTTCTCATCCGCGAAGGGTTAAAGGATATAATGCATATGAGACTTTTTGTAATAGCCTTTATAGTTTTCTAATGGCCGTGGTATAACAGATAGGAATAAATATTTGAGAAATTCCAATTTGCACGTTTACAATATGTAATTATATATATGCCTCTATAAAAATTGTTCCAAAATGTTATATTTTTGAAGGACTGTAAAATATCAACTTCTTTGTAATTCATTATTTGAAGTATTCATTTTCTACATAAATTCCGATTTCCACATTCTGGTGACTTGATTTTTCACTACACTTTTATTTTTTCTCATGGGATATTCAGGAAAATATTCATTTCATTCCAAGCAAGAGGAGAGGAGACGGAAAAGAGGATAGATCACTGGGGCTCCAGGATCGTGACACCCGTCTCATCAAGAAGATGATGCCCTGAAGGGCTAGAGTACCTCGGGATTGCCACACCCGTACTCACAAGACAGAGCCCCGTGAGGAGGACAGACTCGAATGAAAAGTGAAACGAAGCATATATAAGTGGTTCGTCGAAAAAATCGCGTTTCGAGGCTGAAAAAAAACAGAGAGTGAGTTGCTAACCGCATCAACACAGATCAAATTGCATGCTTTTCGATTTAATTTTGGTATACTTTTATTTTGAACATCAACTATAATGAACATTAAAATCTGACTAATCGATGTTGCACATTATTTGATGTTACGAAAGCATTTATGAAATAAAAAAACGGTTAATATATTTTTTATTATAAATTGATCCCCTGAAGGCCTAGGGTACCTCGGGATTGCCACACCCGTACTCACAAGAGTGAGGTCCCTGAGGGGAGCTGTGGCTCTAGAAGAGTATTATGAAAGACGGCTACGGAATTTTTCTAATAATGGATATGAACACTGCAACTGAATGCAAAATTGGGAAAATCTGAATATTTAAAATCAAATATTATTCAGATTTCTCCGCATAAATTCCAAGTGCCAAGTGAAGCAAGTGGCTGTTCTCATTTTGTTGACTGTGTAATTTGTTCTTGTTCGTATTATGACAGTGACTTAATTCTGTAAACACCAAGCAGATGTTTTCCTGTATCATCAAATTATAGCTACACGTGTACGAAGCATGATTCCTGATATAAATCATGAGATGGCAGTGCTGGTATCTGTTGTGTAGCAAATTTAATGTAATTAAATGAATCACTTAAATCAAAATTTTAATTTGTATGTCCTGTTATGTTCAGGACATGTTGACAGGGCTTGAGGTACCATTTAAATTGTATAAAAATAAAGAAAAAATGAAGCTGTGTATAGAACTTTAAAAACATTGTTGTATGACTTGGATGAAAATTCATTTTACTTAAAGCTTAAAAATATTATGGAGCAATTGGAAGAAGATTGTGAGACAAAATAATTATAAAATTATTTTCTGACATACTACCATAAGTGCATAAAAATGTGGGCGTACTATTTTTGCAAGAGTGTAAAACTGAACACAAATATATACATTAAGTCCTTCCATATGACATCAAAATACATACATCTAAATGGTAAAAATGTTACACTAGATAAATGTATTTCAGAATTATTTAATTTAGTAAATGATAAACAATTTGATAAATTTATATAATGTGGATAGAATCACAAATGCGTGGGGGGATTTGTTTATTAGGCAAGCGACATGTAGTGTCTAATAATCCGTATACTTCAGATTATGACCCATACAAACCCCATAATTACATTTTAGCACTTGATGCTAACAATTTGTATGGATATGTCATGAGTCAGTCGCTACCATATGGACATTTCACATGGTTGACGACCGACGAAGTACGACATTTCGATATTTTGAACATCGATCCTAATTCAAGCGTTGGATATATTATAGAGGTAGATCTCCTATATCCACCTGAATTGCATGATATCCACAATGATTTTCCGTTGGCCCCAGAACATTTAACAATAACATATGACATGTTGTCCCCATATGCGAAAAAGATGTGCGACAAATTAAACATGAAAAGTGTTTTACCCTGCAAAAAATTGACATCGAATTTTTTCGAGAAGAAAAATTATATATGTCATTATTTAAACTTAAAATTTTATCTTGAACAAGGACTTGTTCTACAAAAGATACATAAGATTTTGGCTTTTTCCCAATGCAAATGGTTAGAAAGCTATATAGCTTTCAATAACGATAAAAGAACGGCATCCGAAAATGATTTTGAAAAATCTTTCTTTAAAAAAATGAATAATAGTTTTTACGGCAAAACATGTCAAAACGTAAGAAAGCGTGTTAATGTTAAAGCGGCCTTAAATGAAATTCAGAGCAAAAAATACTTGCAAAGTCCCTTACTGGATTATTTTGAAGTGATAAATGAAAATTTATCATTATATAAAATGAAAAAACAAAATTTGTGTTTAGATAAACCAATTTATGTGGATTTCACTGTGTTAGAAATGTCGAAATTGCATATGTATAATTTATATTATAAGTATTTTAAGAGAGTGTACAATGATAAATGCGAATTGATTTATACTGATACTGACTCATTATATATGAATATTGAAACTCACGATATTTTAATGACATGAAAAAGTATTTCAATGAAATTTTAGTTTGCAGTAATTTCGAAAAACATCATTTAATGTACAGTATAAATAATAAAGGCAAATTAGGGTTTTTGAAAAATGAAAACAATTTACCCATCAAAGAATTTGTGGGGTTAAAGTGCAAAATGTATGCATTCTCTTTCGGAAATACATGTAAAAAAAAGTTAAAAGGAATTAAAAAAGCTAGTATCGCAGATCTGACCATTGAGTCATATAAAAAGATTTTGTATGATGAAACATTAATGAGACAGTATCAATATACAATTACTTCCAAAAAGCATGATATATGCACTGTTCTTCAAAACAAAGTAGGATTGTCGCCATTTTACAACAAGAAGTTCTTAAAAGCAGACGGCATAAATGCCAATTGCTATGGTCATCATAAAAATCTGCTTTTAGAAGATGAATGTATAGAAAACACATTTTAATATGTAATTATTTTTATATAAACAGCAGTCATTTCAAGAAAATTGAAAGAGCTGTTGCATGTATTTTTTTCCTCTACTTAGAATATAAAAAACAACGAAATGTTGTTCCACGTCGATTATTCGATCCCGAATTTCTTACATCATGTAAAAGAAAGAATCTCACTACGAAAGAACTAATCAATATATTTGTCAATGGATTTTATCTACTCCAGTGAAAAACAGGCTACACACAATATGTTTTTTTAATAATTTTTTTTGTATGTATATTTTTGAATGCTATGTTTTTTCATGTTATTTTATGTTATTCATATTTTGTTATTATGTATTTTGATTTGCATAGTTACATTTTTCATGTACTCTATTTTTACGATAAAAGTGTAAAAAAAGAAAAAAAAAGGCAAGCCCCCCAAGGGCTTGCATATGAACGATATCACGATGAAGAGCAATCTGTCGAAATATATCAGATGCTTTTTAACGTGAGTATGCCAGACAGAGGGAAAATATGTGGTATGAAACTTATAGTATAATTTGTATATTATTAAAAATATCTAGTCTGTGTGATTATAAAATAAGAGTGAGTAAAAAAACATGTTTTGTTAAATATACTTTTTTTCTTTATTGCAGAAAAAAAGAGATTCCATAGTTTTTTTTTTTTTTTTTTTTTTTACATAATAATTGTTTACAAATGAAGTTCGCGAATAACTTCGTCGTCGGAAAGGATGATGAAGTATCCAATCTTCTTTTTAGTGCAAAGAACTGTATCTGGAACATCTTCACCGCCGCGTATATTTTGTTGCCCCATCATCACACAGTCAGATAAATTGTTAAACAAATTTAGTGATGAGTCATGCAATAACATTTTATCGCAGGAGAGTTGTAGTAGTAAATATCCATATTCATTTGCTTTCGAATGAGCATGAATGTGATTCATCACTTCCGAATTGTTCAAAATTTTAAAATAGCATCGTTTTCCAATCATTTCATTTTCAATTGAATTCCTGATACAGCTAGTAATATCTTTAAATAAAACATTATGCACATAATAACATTCTGTGCCATTGGAATCAAACAACAGATATCCGTAACGTTCCATGTTTCGTCGATGAACTAATGTTTGGTGGCTTTGCTCATATATATAAGCGCAGTACAACGTTGATTTCCCCAATGAAATGTGTGGTGGCAACATCTATTCAGTTTAAAATTTTTCTTCACGAATAGTTTGATAAATTTTTCATTTTTTCTTGTATTTCTTTTGTTAAGATCCTTTAATGTCAAATTTCTTGAATACTGATATAAAAAATAAAGCGTAAAGTAACCGCACGAGGAAGAAAAATTATTCTGAAAGCAAAACTTGTTATAAAATACTTTTTGAGAATTTTGATTCAAAAATCGCAGGATGTTTTTATTTGATGGAGGTAATCCATAGCTGTCGAAATAATACGCTTCATCATTTCTAAAATAAATAGCAACCCAGTGACTGCCCGGTAGATTTTGAGGATCTAATTTCACTATAAAGCTCCTAAATTGATTTTTTACTTTAGGTAAAATATCCGATGCATATACTCCGCCAAAATGTTCCTTGATTTTTAAATCACTACAAGCTAATCTACACAAACTTATCGTATTCATTTCTCCTTTCGCCACAAGATAGTTTTTTTTTTTTTTTTTAGTAATCCGTAAATACACTTCGAGATTTATCAATCTCTATGACATTACGATATTCTGCAAATGCCAATAAAGTGACTGTCTCTGCTAAACTATGGGAAAACTTAATATCGATTCCGATATTTCCATTTTTATTCACGCTTGTATGTGATTCACTTGCCGCATAATCAGGAGTCAAATCAAAAACATAAAGCGTATATCCATTTTTATATTCCTCATAATTAATGTTAATATTCTGAAAATTATGGTAACGGTTTAAATCAGTAAAAAGATTCATATGACATCTTGCATAACAATCCTGTTGAAAATCAGGTTGGAGAGGCTTAGAAGGAATCATTTGACTCTTATTTAATATACAGAGATAATTTAAATTATAATGAGAAAATTGAAAAGGATTTTTTGAAACATTCCCGTTATATGCTTCATTTGATAAAAAAAACCTAAAATGATGTGCGTTGGTAGCTGCCCAATAAATGCATTCGCTATTGTTGTCGATTGTAGTCCATATGATAGAGCAAAGGTCTTAACTTCTATTCGACGTATTGGCACTTTAATCACGCCACTTTCTAACGCTTTTTCATGCGCCAGAAAAACGGAAGTATAATTTTGCAGAATGAATCACAGTTTTAAATTCGTCGTCTTTGGACATCAAAGAAAAAATGTCTTTGTTTTGTTCTAATATGACTGCACTTGTTTTGATTACACAATTTCCAATAACATGTGCAAACTTGTACATGCTGTTGTCATATCAGAAAATAAACAGGCAATTAAATTACACAGGCCATTTAAACAAAATACAAATACTTTTGACACTCCTGTAAAAAGTATTTCATGAGAAGTAAGCAAAAATAATTCAGTTTTTTAGTCATTAATAAGTATAACTTCTTATATTCAAAATTAAATTCTGCACAGACAGCTTAAAATATGATGGAACATCTAAATGAGTGAGTGAGGTTTCTGGTGCAAAACCAAAGATAGTTATGACGCGCCAAACACAGGGTGGGTTGATTACAATTGATGAAATTAAAATACAATAAATAAAAACAAGTGGACAAATGTACCAAATCCAGAGGATGGAGTCATAAATAACCTGCTAAAAGTACACATTAAAATACAAAACAAAATCTGCTGAACAGATTTCATTAAATAATAAAATCCAGTCTCTTTTAAATAATAAAATAAATTACAATTGACCTCTCTTCCGATTAAACGGTGAGAGGTAAGTCACAGGTATTAAAATATTTCTGACGAAGACTGTTAAAACAGAGACACTCAATTAAAATATGACGAACAGATAAACAAACATTACAGTTAAAACAAACAGGCTCATTTTCAGCTTTTAAAAGGTAGTTATGTGTCACTCTAGTGTGACCAATTCTGAGGCGAGTCAAAAGAACGTCCTCCTTACGATTTTTGGTTGATTCCCAATGCTCAATTCTAGGTTTTACATGTCTTAACTTGTTTTGAAGCTGAACATCACAAAGTTGCTGCCATTTTTTTCGGATCTTCTCTTTGACTACACAACAGATGTCTCCAAAAGGGATGAGGCGACTGGACAGATCAACAGCACATTTCGCTGTGATATCTGCCAGCTCATTCTCTTTTATTCCCACATGGCCGGGAACCCAGCAGTACTGCTTATCATATCCACGACTCGTTAAGTTTATATGTAACTTTAGAATATCCGCTATGACTGGATTTTGAGTATAAGAAAAAACTTCTAATGATTTAAGTGCACTAGACTGGTGTAGACTGGAATATAACTGCTATATTTGTGCCTGTGCTCAGCGAAGAGTTGTCTGTAAATGATCTCATTAGTCCTTGCCTTCGCATGATGCTTAAAAACATTAAGAAGCTGAATCCGTACATCTTCCCAAAGTAGTATTTCAAAATTCTGTACTGCTTGGGGGTGCATATCAGAGAGGGAAAGTTCCTCAATGACAGGGCGAACTCTTAAAAGAAAGGTAGGAACACGGGATGGACGTGTTTCAAATAATGTGTTACACACATTATTAAATACACACAGCTTATTGGGATGTTCAGGCTGGGATAGAATATGAAAATATTGCAAAAGGGACAATTGATCACGCCTCAGATAAAGTGATGGTTTGTTATTGTGAACATACAGACTCTGCACAGGAGATGTCCTGAAAGCTCCTGAACAAATCCGCAGAGCTTGATGGTGAACAGGATCTAGTTTTAACAAAACTGATAACCGAGCGGATCCATAAACAACTGAGCCATAGTCCAGTCTGGAGCGAACAAGCGCTCTGTAAACGTGAAGCATAGATCAACGCTCTGCACCCCAGGATGTGTTCGCCAACACTTTTAAAATATTTAGTGTTTTTAAACACTTCTTTCTCAGGTTTAAAACATGAGAAAGGAAAGTCAATTTCTGGTCGAACGTCACTCCTAAAAATTTTACTTCGTGCGCAACTGGAATAATTGTACCATTTAGATATAACTCAGGTTCAGGATGGAGACCTCGCTTCCTACAAAACTGCACACACACATTTTTCTGTTTCGCAAAAGTAAATCCCTGTTTGTCCGACCATTCCTGGATCTTATTCAGAGCCATCTGCAATTGCCTCTCTATGTTTCTCATGTCTGCTCCTCGACAGCTAATCTGTAAATCATCTACATATAGTGATCCCAAGATGGTAGGAGGAAGTTCTTTTAATACAGAATTTATTTTTAAACTGAACAGCGTTACACTAAGCACACAGCCTTGAGGCACACCCTCTTCCTGTTCAAAAACATCCGAAAAAAACAGAGCCAATCCTTACTTGAAAAGTTCTAGTGTTCAAGAAATTCTGAATGAAAATTGATAGGCTGCCACGCAAGCCACTCTCGTGAAGATCCCGAAGTATACCGTATCTCCATGCCTTATCATAAGCTTTCTCAATATCAAAGAATACCGAGACAAGGTGACTTCTTCTTACAAAAGCTTTTCGAATGGATGTCTCTAAGAGGAGCATGTTATCTACGGTTGTTCTCCCCTCTCGAAAACCACTTTGAATATAAAAATTTGAAAATAAATCCCTGTTTGTTTGACCATTCCTGGATCTTATTCAGAGCCATCTGCAATTGCCTCTCTACGTATCTCATGCCTATCCCTCGACAGCTAATCTGCAGATCATCAACATATAGAGATCCCAAGATGGTGGGAGGAAGTTCTTTTAATACAGAATTTATTTTTAATCTAAACAGGGTTACACTAAGCACACAGCCTTGAGGCACACCCTCTTCCTGTTGAAAAACATCCGAAAAAACAGAGCCAATTCTTACTTGAAAAGTTCTAGCATTCAGGAAATTCTGAATGAAAATTGGTAGGTTGCCGCGCAAGCCACTCTCGTGAAGATCGCGAAGTATACCGTATCTCCATGCCTTATCATAAGCTTTCTCTATATCGAAGAAAATTGAGACAAGGTGAATTCTTCTTACAAAAGCTTTATGAATGGATGTCTCTAAGAGAAGCATATTATCTACGGTTGTTCTCCCCTTTCGAAAACCACTTTGATAAGGCGATATAATATTATTCTTTTCCAAGAAGTAGACTAGGCGGCTGTTTACCATCTTTTCAAACAGTTTCCAAACACAGCTGGTAAGGGCAATTGGCCGATAGTTCGAAGGATTCCTTGGGTCTTTCCCTGGCTTCGCAATAGGAATGACAACAGATCTCCTCCATGCACTGGGAAATGTACGCTCCTTCCACACTCTATTGTATTGTGAGAAGGGCAGTCAATGACTTATAGGACATACGCTTTAGCATTTCATAATACACGCCATCCAGACCCAGACAAGACCTATGTGTCTGCAACAAAGCTCTCCTTATTTCAACTATAGTAAAGTCTCTATTGTACGGCTCAAAGATGGAAGAGTTGAAAGCGATGGGATTTTTCTCAGAGCGTTGCTTGATAGATAGAAATGCAGGTGAGTAATTTCGGCTGGAAGAAACGGCAGCAAATGTCTCACCAATAGCATTTGCAATTTCTTCTATGGAGCTAATCACTCGGCCATCTTTTTCCAGAAAGGAAAGTGAGTGGTCTTTATACATTCCGCATGCTTTTCGAACTCTTTCCCAAACCCGCTTACTAGGCGTAGAGGATGTTATTAAGGACATATATGAAATCCAGGAATCCCTCTGGCTCTGCCTTCTTACTTTTCGTGCGTTTGCTTTGGCTCTTTTAAAAGCTATGAGGTTTCGCAGTGTAGGATAGCTACGAAAAATACCCCATGCTTTTTTCTGTTTTTTCAGTGCTTCATGACAGTCACGATTCCACCACGGTTTCAAATATTTTAGTGTTTTTCCTGATGTTCTAGGAATCGAAAGCATAGCTGCCTGAATAATAGTATTAGTAAAGCTTCAACAGCGTCATCGATATGCACATCTACTACCATTTCCTCTGTCAGCTCTGCAACGGAAGAGAAGAGTTCCCAGTCTGCCCTGTCCAGGATAAACCGAGGGACTCTCGACATGGGGTTTGCTCCTCTTCGTGCAAGAGACACAAAAATGGGATAATGATCACTGTTGTACAGGTCATTTCCGACACTAAAAGTGCAAAATGGCAACAGAGATGGTGAACAAATGGCAAGATCGAGAGCGTGGAATGTCCTTCAAGGCTCATGGAAGTACGTATCTTGCCCATTATTTAGGAGACAAAGGCTATGATCTTTGATCATCTGCTCTATTTGTCTTACTCGGCAGTTTGTATCTTTACAAAAGGCTCAGGCAGCTGCTCTATTAGATTATTTAAATCTTGCTGATAAATGTGCTCATTTGGAGGCAAATACAAAGAAACAAATGAAACAATATCAAAATTTATTTGAGTAGCGACAACTTGGAGGGAGGTCGTCAAAGAAAGTACATTTGAGGGATAATCCAGTGAGGAGAGGAGACCTACACCTCCACTGGCACGCTCACCTGCACCTTCCTGACGAAAGAAAACCTCCGAAGTTTTGCATGGTGTTCGGGTTTCAAATTTGTTTCCTGTATTGCTAAGCACACAGGATGATACATATTTATTATAGATTTGATGTCAAGCAAATTTCGGTGGAAACCGCGACAGTTCCATGATATGAGGGTGGCCATTATGAATGGTTTTTGTTTTTTCTGCGCTGTTCTTTTGTTTTTCATGGAAGTAGATGCCTGGAAACTTCTAGACCCTCTTCTACTTCCATAAAGTCTGAATCCGCAGATTCAGAAATCATCTCATCAAAAGAGCTATTGCTGTGTTCTATTTTTATTGGATATTTTATGTGTAGTAGTTTTGGGCTTACTTTGTATAACTGTTTCTTTATTTTGTACTATATGGGTTGCATTTTCTTTTTTCTTGTTGGAGGTAGACGGTTGGGTTTTATCTGGTAGGGTTTGTGTGCCTATTGATGTTTGGGTGGCGACTGTACGAGATGATTTTACAGCACTGGCGTATGATGTATTTGGTCGAAGCTGTGTGCTCTGGACTAATCTTCTGGGTTCGGCATACGTGATGTTCATCGTAACCTTTGCAGTCTGCACTTCTTTTTCCAATTTCCATTTTGGGCAGAGGCGTGAAAATGCTGGGTGCTCACCCTTGCAATTTATACAAAGAGGCGCAGCGGTACAATTTTCAGAATCGTGGCCAATCTGTGAGCATCGGGCGCATGTAAGGTTGCCACGACAAGACATCTTAAAATGGCCGAAACGCTGGCATTGGAAACATCGCAAAGGGTTTGGAATATAAGGTCTTACAGGAATATTTAGATATCCGGCCTTAATATTCTTAGGCAGATCAGGCGTGTTGAAGGTAAGGATCACGTGTTTCCTGTCTATCAACTTACCTTCTTTACGCATCTTGATCCGCCTTACACCGCAGACATTTTGTTCGGAGAGCTCAGAAGCGATCTCTTCTTCGGAAACATACAGAAGGTCGAATTCTGAGATAACACCACGACAATAGTTCAGTGACTTATGGGGTGTTACAGTGACATTCGCTTGCCCAAGTTTAGTAATCTGAAGTAAAGAAGAAGACTGGGTGGCTGAGGTTGTATCAATAAGCAAGTCTCCGGAGCGGAGACGCTTTATATTTCTCGGCTCACCAATACAAGACTGGATATATTTGTTTATTACGAAAGGAGACATCTTATGCATTTCGCCAGAAGGACTAGAGATGACTAGGAAACGGGGAGCATTGTTATGATTTTTATCATTTGAATCTGTACGTAATTTTTTTGCAGTAGACTTTTCAGAATTAGGTTGAGTGAGCAGTAGACGTTTCAGAACTAGGTTGAGTGACTGGTTTAGGAGTAGAAGTTTCAGAACTAGGTTGAGTGACTTGAGTGACAGGAGTGACTGGAGTTACCTCGAAATCTTTTATTAAGTAGATATGAGAAGCCATACTGAAAGAATAAAGATTCGGGTCCAACGGCCCCGCCCACCACGGAGCCCAACAAGGGAACACAGATTCCTGCGTTAGGGCTAGCCGGACCTATACGCAAACTGAAGCCCCACAGTCGGCTTTCCCGAAAGCAGGTACTCCCGAGAGCTTGACCCCAAGCCACTGACACAAGGACTAGTGACCAGCCGATTGACACCCGTCAGGACTACTAAGGTGCCTCCCGTTTAGCTAAGCAGAGGCCAAAGCAGTGTGTTGGGGACAGTACCTCGCCCCTCAACTACCACGACCCTCCTTTCCAGCGACACGGGTCTCCACGCACGGCAAACACGTAGGCAGTTTTCTCACCACTCAAAAACTAGAAACAAGGTTTGTTCCAGCCTCTCGTGACGAACCCCAAACTCCGTAGAGAGAAACCACAAGGGAGAAGGGAAGGGAAAAAGTACCAGCCAAGAGGAGAGGAGACGGAAAAGAGGATATATCACGCAGGCTCCAGGATCGTGACACCCGTCTCATCAAGAAGATGATCCACTGAAGGGCTAGGGTACCTCGGGATTGCCACACCCGTACTCACAAAAGTGAGCCCCTTAGGGCGATGGTTCGTTAGAGTCAACATACAGGCTCTGGACAAGAGAAGTTCTGAAAGCTCCTGAACAAATCCGCAGAGCTTGATGGTGAAACAGGATCGAGTTTTAACAAAACTGATGACCGAGCGGATCCGTAAACAACTGAGCCATAGTCCAGTCTAGAGCGGATGGAGCAACGCTCTGCACCCCAGGAGGTGTTCGCCAACACTTTTAAAATATTTAGTGTTTTGAGACACTTCTTTCTTAGGTTTAAAACATGAGAAAGGAAAGTCAATTTCTGGTCGAACGTCACACCTAAAAATTTTACTTCGGGTGAAACTGGAATAATTGAACCATTGAGATATAACTCAGGTTCAGGATGGAGATCTCGCTTCCTACAAAAGTGCACGCACACAGTTTTTTGTTTGGAAAAAGTAAATCCCTGTTTGTTTGACCATTCTTGGATCTTATTCAGAGCTATCTGCAACTGCCTCTCTACATATGCCTATTAAAATATTTCTGGCGAAGACTGTTAGAACAGGGACACTCAATTAAAATATGAACAAACAGGTTCATTCTCAGCTTTTAGTAGATAGCTATGTGTAGCTCTAGTGTGACCAGTTCTAAGGCGAGTCAAAAGAACTTCCTCCTTACGATTGCTAGTAGTATCCCAATACTATATTTTAGGCTTCACCAAATGGTAGGAACTCAATGAGCAGAATGCCCTTTCTGTCCCAGAACGGCATGCACCTCACTTTCTGTACCGACAGCGTCTGTTTAAATTTCTTCCTCAGCGGAGGTCCACGACACCAATGCATTGCCTGCTGCTTGGTTTCCAGGGTGAAGTGCGAAATCCAAGTCTCGTCGCCATCATCATGATACCATTGCAGAACTGTGAGTGAGAGTTTAATTTTGTGTTTGGATGTCAGGCTTTTCGGCACCCACCTGGCACACAATTTCAGCAGGTGCTTAGTGACAATCTCATGCAACAAGGATCGCGATATCTGCAGAAAATGGCTGTTCAGCTCTGTAGTCGTGAAGCGATGGTTCTCTATCATGAGCTGCTACACAAGCTCATCATACATGACGGACAGTCGCCCAGTGTGCAATTCATCATGGACGCTTGGACGAACTTCCAAAAACTGCCTACACCAATGACGCACCATCTGCTTACACATGATATTCGTCCCATTCACTTAACAGAGCTGATGATGAATTTCAATTGGCACACTGCTTTGTGCGTTCAAGAACTTTATCACCGACCCAACCTCACAGACGGCAGAGAGAAAGAGTAACAGATTCTTCATGCTAAAGGCAATCAAGAAATAATGTTCTGACAAATTTATACTTCTGTCTAATTGGAATTTTTTTAATTCATATTTTTTTAATTTGTAATACAATTGCATTTATTAAAGAAATTGATGAATAGGAACATAATTTTATCAAAATAAGTTACATAATTAAAATATTTTCTGCAGTTTAATACAAGGGTTGGAACTTTAATAATGGCTACACAGCTGAAAAAACGCTACGCAACAAAACCAAAGAATATTGCATCTACATACCTATCTTACCTCTCAGCAAAAAGAATCGTCCTGCCTACGACATGTGCATGCAGAGTGACGCTAAGAACGGATCCTTGTATTAGCTTGCGGTCTAAAGTAAGTGTTGTCAGGATGTTTTCAAAACAAGAACAACGATGTTGGATAAAAATTGAATGCGCCAGAGGTCGTACAGCACGACAGTGTCATCAAAGGCTTCACGAGGCTTGTGGGGAATCTGAATTGCCTTACAGAACCGTAGCAAGATGGGTGAAAGCATTCAATGAAGGACGCCAAAACGTGGCAGACATGCTGCGGCCAGGTCGTCCGAGTGTCAGCGATGCAGACGTGCAAGCTGCTGCCGCACTAATGGACAGTGATCGCTGCCAAACGATTCGTCAGCTGGCCGGACGAACAGGATTAGCGCATAAGACTGTGCTGCACATTCTGAAGGAACGTCTGTCCATGAAAAATTGCTTCACGATGGGTTCCACATCAATTGACGGAAATGCAGAAATGGCTACGATACGATGCTGCCCGAACCAATGCCACCTAGACTACAAAGCCGGAATACTGGTGTGAGAATGAAGCTACGAGTCATCACACTTAGGCTTAGTGTCGAATGAAGCTGCAGGTGTGAATTCGTCGATGTCTGTGGCATAACCGTTGTTGCACTTGCACGTGTTTTAAAATCGTCGTCAATTATTCTTATAGTATTATTATGTTTTAAGGCACTTATATTATTTCACTATGGTGTTTAAATGTTTCATACCACTATGTAAAGGAAACTATAATGGTGGACCTCGTGTCCAGGTATTTTTCTTCCCAAGAGACCCTGAATTGAAGAAGAAATGGATTTATTCAATAAAACGAGACAATTTCGAGCCAACTAAAAATTCTAAGGTAAGTTAATTTATATTTATTATTACTAATGTTAATATTTTTAATAGTACTTACTTACCTAAAGATAACGCTATTCTTTTGAAAAATTATATGCTGCTGTAATAACTACATTTGTCACATTATTTGCTTAAATTTCTTATAGTACACGATTTTCTTGCATATTTTTAAAAACGTTAAGGTATTTCTAAAGGGGTATCTATAGAATTTTTACTAATCCAAAACTTGTAACTATCTTGGTGGTTCAAATTTGTACGTAATAAGGGATGAAAGGCTCAGTTTTGAACATAACAACAAAGAATTTATTTACATAATTACTGAAATATAGTATTAACACAGTAATTTGTAATAAATGACAGATGAAGCATTCGCACATTATTAAACCACATGGTATCAAACAAGAAACAGGGCTAAAAGTCAAAAGTAAAACATGTTACACAATAAAAGCTTAGTATCAAAATATTAAAACAACATATAATAAAATCAAATCAAATAGTAAAAACCTGTCTCTTTCAGGTACCGAAACAAATTATTATTTACCTCTTTCTCGATAACACGGTCCAGAGGCACGTCACGATCATTAAAATACTTTAGACGAAGCTGGTTAAAATGCAGACATTTAATTAGAAAATGACGCACGGACAGGACACAATTACAATTTTGACAAAGAGGTTCACTCTCGGCCTTTAAAAGATAACTATGTGTGACTCAAGAGTGACCAATCCTCAACCGTGTTAACAAGATTTCCTCCTTTCGGTTCCTATTCCTCTCCCAGTTTTCTATTTTACTTTTTACACTCCTCAATTTATTTAACAACAGACTATCCCAAAATAATTGCCATTAGTTTAACATTGTCTGTTTGATGACAGTTTTGATATCACTGTAATGGACTAGCTGGTTCGATAAAACAGTTGCAGACTTTGCTGCTGCATCTACCAGCTCGTTCCCTTTAATGCCCACATGGCCAGGAACCCAACAGTAACGGATCCTGTATCCATACCTATTACTTACTATTAATTTTCGATGTAAACTTGAAATGTCCACCAGTACAGGGTTTCGGTTGTCAGTAAAATGATCTAATGATTTTAGAGCACTTAATGAGTTGGAATAAATTATAAATTCTTTCTGAGATTGCTTTGAGACATAAATAAGTGCAGAATACACAGCAGTCAATTCAGCGCTAAATATAGAACAGGCATTATGTAATTGTTTGCCGTGAATATGGTTCTTCGCTACGAATGATGCTCCTACATGGTTAGCTGATTTTGATCCGTCTGTATATATAGCACCAAAAGCTCTGTATTCGTCGCTGTGTTCCAAAAAAAGTTGTCTGTATATTTTCTTAATTAGTACGTCCAGGAGCTCAATTTGTATGTGATCCCACGGTGGGATTTCAAAAAGCTTTACTGGGTGGACACTTACATCTGATAGGCAGTAATTTTCCAACAGTGAGTGAGTGAGTGAGTGATTATGGCGCAAAACCAAAGATGATTATAGTGCGCCAAACACGTGATGGGGTGAGTACAATTGATGAAATTAAAATACAATAAATAAAAACAAGTAGACAAATGTATCAAATCCAGAGGATGAAGTCATATAAACACAAGTTAAAACCACACATTTAAAATTCAAGATACAATCTTTAAAACAAATTACATTAGGTGATAAAAGCCAGTTTCTTTCAAATAATAAAATAAATTACAATTGACCTCTCTTCCGATTAAGCGGTCGAGAGGTAAGTCACAGCTATTAAAATATTTCTGGCGAAGACTATTAAAACATGGACACTCAATTAAAATATGACTAACATATAAACAAACATTACAATTAAAACAAACAGGCTCATTTTCAGCTTTGAGAAGATAGTTATGTGTGACTCTGGTGTGACCAATTCTGAGTCGAGTCAAAAGAACCTCCTCTTTTCGATTTCCAGCAAAATCCCAATGCTCAAATCTAGGCTTGACGTTTCTCAACTTCTTGTGATGCTGAACATCCCAAATTTGCTGCCATTTTTTTCGTATCTTTCCCTTGATGACACAGCAGATGTCTCTAAAAGGGATAAGGCGACTGGACAGTTCGACAGCAGATTTTGCCGCGATGTCTGCAAGCTCGTTTCCCTTTATTCCCGTATGCCCGGGAACCCAGCAGTACAGGATTTCATATCCTCGTATCGTTAAATTTCTATGAATTTGGAGAACATCCACTACCACAGGATTCTGAGTGTTGGGAAAATCTTCCAAGGATTTAAGAGCACTATACGAGTCTGTATAAACTATGAACTTTTTGTGGCAGAGCTTTGAGATGTAAAAAAGACCATAATATATAGCAGATAGTTCAGATGTTAGGACTGAGAAAGCATGGTGCAGGCATCTGCTCTCAATGTAATCTTCAAATACAAAAGCCATCCCGACATGATCATTTGACTTAGATCCATCTGTGTATATCCGATGATAACTGCTATATTTGTGCCTGTGCTCAGCGAAAATTTGTCTGTAAACGATCTCGTTAGTGCTCGCCTTTACGTGATGTTTAAAAACATCAAGAAGCTGGATCTGTGAATTTTCCCAAGGTGGAATTTCAAAATTCTGTACTGCTTGGGGGTGCATATCAGAGAGGGAGAGTTCCTCAATGACAGGGCGAACTCTTAAAGGGAAAGTAGGAACACAGGATGGACGTGTTTCAAATAATGTGTTACACTCATTATCAAGTAAGCACACCTTATTGGGATGTTCAGGTTGAGATAGAGTATTAAAATATTGCAAAAGGGACAATTGCTCACGCCTGAGATAAAGTGATGGTTCGTTACAGTCAACATATAGGCTCTGCGCAGGAGAAGTCCTGAAAGCTCCTGAACAAATCCGCAGACCTTGATGGTGAACAGGATCTAGTTTTAACAAAAACAGATGGCCCTCAGGGGCTCACTTTTGTGAGTACGGGTGTGGCAATCCCGAGGTACCCTAGCCCTTCAGGGGATCATCTTCTTGGTGAGACGGGTGTCACGATCCTGGAGCCCCAGTGATCTATCCTCTTTTCCGTCTCCTCTCCTCTTGGCTGGATCTTTTTCCCTTCCCTTCTCCCTTGTGGTTTCTCTCTACGGAGTTTGGGGCTTGTCACGAGAGGCTGGAACAGACCTTGTCTCTAGTTCCCGAGTGGCGAGAAAACTGCCCACGTGTTTGCCGTGCGTGGAGACCCGTGTCGCTGGAAAGGAGGGTCCTGGTAGTTGAGGGGCGAGGTACTGTCCCCAACACACTGCTTTGGCCTCTGCTTCAGCTAAACGGGAGGCACCTTAGTCGTCCTCACGGGTGTCAATCGGCTGGTCACTAGTCCTTGTGTCAGTGGCTTGGGGTCAAGCTCTCGGGAGTACCTGCTTTCGGGAAAGCCGACTGTGGGGCTTCAGTTTGCGTATAGGTCCGGCTAGCCCTGACACAGGAATCTGTGTTCCCTTGTTGGGCTCCGTGGTGGGCGGGGCCGTCGGACCCGAATCTTTTCTTATTTCAATATGGCTAATTCTCAAATTTTTCTGATCAAAGACTTCGAAGTCACTCCAGTCTCTCAACCTAGTTCTGAAACGTCCACTACTAAACCAGTCACTCAACCTAGCTCTGAACCACCTACTAATAAACCAATTATTCAACCTAGTTCTGAAAAGTCTACTACTAAACCAGTCACTCTATCTAGTTCTGAAAATTCTGCAAAAAAATTACGGACAGATGCAAAGAAAAAAAATCATAACAATAGTCCCCGTTTCCTAGTCATCTCTAGTCCTTCTGGCGAAATGCATAAGATGTCTCCTTTCGTGATTAACAAATACATCCAGTCTTGTATTGGTGAGCCGAGAAATATAAAGCCTCTCCGCTCCGGAGACTTCCTTATTGATACAATCTCAGCCACCCAGTCTGCTTCTTTACTTCAAATAACTAAACTTGGGCAAGCGAATGTCAATGTAACAGCACATAAGACACTGAATTATTGTCGTGGCGTTATATCGGAATTCGACCTTCTGTATGTTCCTGAAGAAGAGATCGCTTCCGAGCTATCCGACCAAAATGTCTGCGGTGCTAGGCGGATCAAGATGCGTAAGGAAGGTAAGTTGATCGATACGAAACACGTGATCCTTACCTTCAACACGCCTGATCTGCCTAAGAATATTAAGGCCGGATATTTAAATTGTCCCGTAAGACCCTATATTCCCAACCCTATGCGATGCTTCCAATGCCAGCGTTTCGGCCATTCTAAGACGTCTTGTCGTGGCAGCCTCACATGCGCCCGATGCTCACAGATTGGCCACGATTCTGATAATTGTACCACTGCGCCTCTTTGTATAAATTGCAAGGGTGAGCACCCAGCATTTTCACGCCTCTGTCCAAAATGGAAATTGGAAAAAGAAGTGCAGACTGCAAAGGTTACGAGGAACATCTCATATGCCGAAGCCAGAAGATTAGTCCAAAGCACACAGCTACGACCAAATACATCTTACGCCAATGCTCTTAAAAAATCTCGCTCAGTTGCTACCCAAACATCAGTTAGTATGCAGACGCCACCAAACAAAACTCAACAGACTACAAACAACAAGAAGAAAGAAAACCCAACCCATACAGTACAAAATAAAGAAATAGTAATTCAAAGCAAACCCAAAACTACCACACGAAAAGAAACAAATAAAAATAGAAGTTCCAGCAATAGCTCTCTTGATGGAATGGTTTCTGAATCTGCGGATTCAGACGGTATGGAAGTAGAAGAGGGTCTGGAAGTTCCCAAGCATCTACTTCCACGAAAAACCAAACAAGAGCACAGAAAGAACAAAAACTATTCATAATGGCCACCCTCGTATCATGGAACTGTCGTGGTTTCCACTGAAATCTGCTCGACATCAAAGCTATAATCAATGTTCATCAACCTTTATGCTTCGCAATACAGGAAACAAATCTAAAACCGGAACAACAAGCAAAACTTCGGAGGTTTTCTTTCGTCAGGAAAGACAACATTGCAGGTGAGCGTGCCAGTGGAGGTGTAGGTCTCCTCACCTCACTGGATTATCCCTCAAATGTGCTTTCTTTGACGACATCCCTCCAAGTTGTCGCTACTCAAACAAATTTTCATTTTCTTGCTACAGTCGTTTCTCTGTATTTGCCTCCAAATGAGCATATTGATCAGCAAGATTTAAATGGTCTTTTAGAGCAGCTGCCTGAGCCTTTCATCATAATAGGAGATTTTAACGGCCATAGTCCGCTCTGGGGTAGTAAGGATACTAATTGATGAGGAAGACAAATTGAGCAGATGATCGAAGATCATAGCCTTTGTCTCCTCAATAATGGGCAAGATACTTACTTCCATCAGCCTTCAAAAACATTCCATGCTCTTGACCTTGCCATCTGTTCACCATCTCTGTTGCCTTTTTGCACTTTTAATGTGGGTAAAGATCTTTACCACAGTGATCATTATCCCATTTTTGTGTCTCTTGCACGAAGAGGAGCAAACCCCATGTCGAGATCCCCTCGATTCATACTGGACAGGGCAGACTGGGAACTCTTCTCTTCCATTGCAGAGCTCACAGATGAAATGGTAGAAGATGCGCATATCGATGACGCTGTTGAAGCTGTTACTAATACTATTATTCAGGCAGCTATGCTCTCCATTCCTAGAACATCAGGAAAACTACTAAAGTATTCAAAACCATGGTGGAATAGCGACTGTCATGAAGCACTGAAAAAACAGAAAAAAGCATGGGGTATTTTTCGTAGATATCCTACTCTGCGAAACCTCATAGCCTTTAAAAGAGCCAAAGCAAATGCACGAAAAGTAAGAAGGCAGAGCCAGAGGGATTCCTGGATTTCATATGTGTCGTCAATAACATCCTCCACGCCTAGCAAGCGGGTTTGGGAAAGAGTTCGAAAAGCATGCGGCATATATAAAGACCACTCACTTTCCTTTTTGGAAAAAGATGGCCGAGTGATTAGCTCCATAGAAGAAATTGCGAATACTATCGGTGAGACATTTGCTTCCGTTTCTTCCAGCAGAAACTATACACCTGCATTTCTTTCTATGAAGCAGCACTCTGAAATAAATCCCATCGCATTCAACTCTTCCAAATCTGAGCCTTACAATAGAGCCTTTACTATGCTTGAATTAAGGAGTGCTTTATTGCAGACACATAGGTCTTCTCCGGGTCTTGATGGAGTGAATTATGAAATGCTAAAGCATCTGTCCTGTAAGTCACTGAATGCCCTTCTCACTCTTTACAATAGGGTGTGGAAGGAGCATGCCTTTCCCAGTGCATGGAGGAGAGCTATTGTCATTCCTATTCCTAAGCGAGGGAAAGATCCAAGGAATCCCTCCAACTATCGGACAATTGCCCTTACGAGTTGCCTCTGCAAACTGTTTGAAAAGATGGTAAACAGCCGCCTAGTCTACTTCTTGGAAAAGAATGATATTATATCGCCTTATCAGAGTGGTTTTCGAAAGGGAAGAACAACTGTAGATAACATGCTCCTCTTAGAGATATCTATTCGAAAAGCATTTGTAAGAAGAAGCCACCTTGTCTCGATATTCTTCGACATTGAAAAAGCTTATGATAAGGCATGGAGATACGGTATACTCCGGGATCTTCACGAGAGTGGCTTGTGCGGCAACCTACCAATTTTCATTCAAAATTTCTTGAACACTAGAACTTTTCAAGTAAGAATTGGCTCTGTTTTTTCGGATGTTTTTAAACAGGAAGAGGGTGTGCCTCAAGGCTGTGTGCTCAGTGTAACCCTGTTTAGTTTAAAAATAAATTCTGTACTAAAAGAACTTCCTCCCACCATCTTGGGATCTCTATATGTTGATGATCTGCAGATTAGCTGTCGAGGAGCAGACATGAGTTATGTAGAGAGGCAACTGCAGATGGCTCTGAATAAGATCCAAGAATGGTCAGACAAACAGGGATTTACATTTTCGAAACAGAAAACTGTGTGCGTGCACTTTTGTAGGAAGCGAGGTCTCCATCCTGAACCTGAGTTATATTTGAATGGTACAATTATTCCAGTTGCGCCTGAAGTAAAATTTTTAGGAGTGACTTTCGACCGAAAATTGACTTTCCTTTCTCATGTTTTAAACCTGAGAAAGAAGTGTCTAAAAACACTAAATATTTTAAAAGTGTTGGCGAACACCTCCTGGGGTGCAGAGCGTTGCTCCATGCTTCGCATTTACAGAGCGCTCGTCCGCTCTAAACTGCACTATGGCTCAGTTGTGTATGGATCCGCTCGGTCATCTGTTTTGTTAAAACTGGATCCTGTTCACCATCAAGGTCTGCGGATTTGTTCAGGAGCATTCAGGACTTCTCCTGTGCAGAGCCTATATGTTGACTGTAACTAACCATCACTTTATCTGAGGCGTGAGCAATTGTCCCTTTTACAATATTTTAATATCTTATCCCAACCTGAACATCCCAATAAGCTGTGCTTACTTGATAATGAGTGTAACACTTTATTTGAAACACGTCCATCCTGCGTTCCTACCTTTCCTTTAAGACTTCGCCCTATCATTGAGGAACTTTCCCTCTCTGATATGCGCCCCCAAGCAGTACAGAACTTTGAAATCCCACCTTGGGAAAATTCACGGATTCAGCTTCTTGATGTTTTCAAACATCACGTGAAGGCAAGCACTAACGAGATCGTTTATAGACAACTCTTTGCTGAGCACAGGCACAAATATAGCAGTTATTATCCGATATACACAGATGGATCAAAGACAAATGATCATGTTGGGATGGCTTTTGTATTTGAAAATTATATAGAGGGCAGATGCCTGCACCATGCTTTCTCAGTCCTAACATCTGAACTGACTGCTATATATTATGGTCTTTTGTATATCTCAAAGCTCTGCCACAAAAAGTTCATAGTTTACACAGACTCGTATAGTGCTCTTAAATCCTTGGAAGCTTTTCCCAACACGCAGAATCCTGTGGTAGTGGATGTTCTCAAAATTCATATAAATTTAACGATTCAAGGTTATGAAGTCCTGTACTGCTGGATTCCTGGACATGTTGGAATAAAAGGAAATGAGCTTGCAGATATCGCAGCCAAATCTGCTGTTGAACTGTCCAGTCGCCTTATCCCTTTTAGAGATATCTGCAATGTCATCAAGGGAAAGGTCCGAAAAAAATGGCAGCAATTTTGGGATGTTCAGCATCACAACAAGTTGAGAAACGTCAAGCCTAGAATTGAGCATTGGGATATTGTTGGAAATCGTAAGGAGGACGTTCTTTTGACTCGCCTCAGAATTGGTCACACTCGAGTCACACATAACTATCTTCTCAAAGCTGAAAATGAGCCTGTTTGTTTTAATTGTAATGTTTGTTTATCTGTTCGTCATATTTTAATTGAGTGTCCATGTTTTAATAGTCTTCACCAGAAATATTTTAATAGCTGTGACTTACCTCTCGACCGTTTAATCGGAAGAGAGGTGAATTGTAATTTATTTTATTATTTAAAAGAGATTGGCTTTTATTACCAAATGTAATTTGTTTTGAAGACTGTGTCTTGAATTTTAATATGTGCTTTTTAACTTGTGTTTATATGACTTCATCCTCTGGATTTGGTACATTTATCTACTTGTTTTTATTGATTGAATTTTAATGTCATCAATTGTAATCATCCCATCTTGTGTTTGACGCGTCATAACCATCTCTGGTTTTTGCGCCATAATCACTCACTCACTCACTAACAAAACAGATGACTGAGTGGATCCATAAACCCTATCGAGTATGAATCGAGGGGATAAAACGAGGGACTCTCGACACAGGGTTTGCTCCTCTTCGTGCAAGAGACACAAAAATAGGATAATGATCGCTGTTGTACAGGTCATTTCCGACACTAAAAGTGCAAAATGGCAACAGAGATGGTGAACAGACGGCAAGATCGAGAGCGTGGAATGTCCTTGAAGGCTCATGGAAGTACGTATCTTGCGCATTATTTAGGAGACAAAGGCTATGATCTTCGATCATCTGCTCAATTTGTCTTCCACGGCAATTTGTATCTTTACTTCCCCAGAGCGGACTATGGCCGTTAAAATCTCCTATTATTATAAAAGGCTCAGGCAGCTGCTCTAAAAGATCATTTAAATCTTGCTGATCAATGTGCTCATTAGGAGGCAAATAAGAGAAACGACTGAAACTACAATATGAAAGTTTACTTGTACTGCGACAACTTGGAGAGAATTAAGACACTAATTCAGAAGTCAAACAACAAAAATCAGCGTTAATTTACAAAATTTTCACAGGACTAGTTTCGATGGTTTTACCGAACCATCATCTTCAGCTGCAAAACCGCAAATGAACAAGATAGGAAATAATGTTTAGATAAGATAAGAAAGCCTGGACAAGAATAAGCAAGTGGCGCCATCTGTTGGCGAAACCAGAACTAAAACATAATTTCTCTAAAAGCCGAAGGCAAATTTGGATTGGAATTAGGATCGTTAACTAAAACAGAAAGATTTTTATGAATGTGAAATGCCTCTAGAAAATCCAGTTCTCCAATGGAAGATGTTTTTTGAATAATTTTGGCAGCAGAAAAATTGAAAGTGTGATTTTCGGACCAACAATGTTGAGCAACAGAAGACTTCTGTGTTTCCTTTTTTCTAACATATGCCTCATGTTCTTTGACGCGAAATTTTAAGGCTCTCTTAGTTTGGCCAATGTAAATTAAACCGCACTGGCAAGGAATCCTATAAATACCCCAGGAATTCATATCCGGAATGGGGTCCTTGAGTATAGAAGTTGGAATTTTATTGATGGGAGAGTAAACAACCCGAAAGTTAAATTTCTGCAAAATATGTGCAACTTTATAGCTAATTGATGGAAAGAAGGGAATGACAACAGAATTTTTATAATCTCCTAAAATAAGAGTGTGGCTTTTAGTGTGTTGAGATGAGAATTTTTTAACTGCTTGATTAATAATGTTGGGTGAAAAGCCCCTGTCAATAGCTATTGCTTTTAAATAATTTAGTTCTTCATCAAGGGCTAGTTTGGAGGAGCAAACTTGAAGAGCACGGAAAACATAGGAATAAAATGAAGCTAACTTTTGTTTAGTCGGATGACATGATTTAAAGTGTGGTGGAAGGCATACCGATGAAGGTTTACGGTAAACTGTAATACTGAAGTTGGATGTGTTACGTGTGACCAGAATGTCGAGAAACGGAAGAGAATTGCAAGTCTCAAGTTCAAAAGTGAACTGAATAGCAGGATCAATAGAATTCATTGTTGAAAGAACTCTATTTAAATCATCTTTATTACCTTCAAACAGGGTAAAAGTATCGTCTACGTCTTGGAGAGAAGTCGTCAAAAGGAAAGGAACTTGAGGGATAGTCCAGTGAGGAGAGGAGACGTACACCTCCACTGGCACGCTCACCTGCAAGGTTATCCTTCCTGACGAGAGAAAATCTCCGAAGTTTTGCATGTTGATCTGCTTTCAGATTTGTCTCTTGTATTGCGAAGCACATAGGATGATAAGTATTGATCATAGCTTTGATGTCAAGGAAATTTCGGTGGAAACCGCGACAGTTCCATGAGACGAGGGTGGCCATTATGATTGATGTTTGTTCTTCCTGTGTTCCTTTTTAGTTTTACGCGGGAGCAGATGTTCAGGAATTTCCAATCCATCCTCCACTTCCATACTGTCTGAATCTGCAGATTCAGAAATCGTTTCATTTACAGAACTATTGCTGGGACTTCTATTTTTGTTAAGTGGTTTTGGAGGGATATGTTTTGGTGTGCTTTGAATAACTATTTCTTTATTTTGTACGCCATGAGTTGCATTTTCCTTTTTCTTGTTTGCAGATTGCTGGGTTTTATTTGGTGGAGTCTGTGTACTTATGGAAGTTTGGGTGGCTATAGTGCGGGTTGATTTCACGGCATTGGCATATGATTTCTTTGATTGAGGCTACGTGCTTTGAACTTGTCTTCTGGCTTTGGCATAGGAAATGTTTCTAGAAACTTTTATGGTCTGAACATCCTTTTCTATTTTCCATTTTGGACAAGAGCGAGAAAATGCTGGGTGATCACCTATGCAGTTAACAGACAATGGCACAGCGGTGCAATTCTCACTATCGTGGCCAACCAACGAGCATCTGGCGCACGTAAGGGTGCCACGACAGGATGTCCTAGAGTGACCAAACCGCTGGCATTGGAAGCATCGCATTGGGTTGGGAATATATGGTCTTATGGGACAGTTAAGATACCCAGCCTTTATATTCTTCGGCAGATCAGGCGATTTGAAGGTCAGGATCACGTGTTTCGTGTCAATCAACTGACCTTCCTTTCGCATCTTGATCCGCCTAGCACCACAGACATTTTGGTCAGCTAACTCGGAGACGAACTCTTCTTCTGAAACACACAGAAGGTCGATCTCCGAAATCACGCCTCTACAGGTATTAAGTGTTTTGTGTGCTGACACTGTTATAGCTACTTGTCCAAGTTTGGTTAGATGTAAAAGTGAAGCAGACTGGGTGGCCGAAAGGGTATCAATGAGCAAGTCTCCAGAACGGAGACGCTTTATGTTCCTTGGCACACCTACACAGGAATGAATGTATTTGCTGACCAGGAAAGGAGACATCTTTTGCAATTCTCCAGAGGCACTGGAAAAAACAACAAAGCGCGGACAATCAGCAGGTTCTTTCGCATTTGCATCGGTACGGATCTTCTTTGTAATGGATTTGTCACTAACTTCAATATCTTTGGTATTTTCATCAGCACGGATCTTCTTGTTAATAGATTTGTCGACAATTTCTATATCTTTGTTGGTATCATTTGATTCGGGTTTTTTTAAAATAAAAAGTAGTAGTAGTAGTAGTTTTATGGCGCAAAGCTCAATAGGCCATATGCGCCAAACACAGGATTCTTTTTTTTAACATACAAACTAAAGGTACAAAAAATATAAAGACAACAGCACACTTTTAAAATCGAGGCAAGTAAAAAGATATTTAAATGATGGGATGAAAATGCTGATTATAACTTTGATAATGAGAGATGCAGTATAGATATAAAATCCTAAAACATCTGATTAATTAAAATTCCAACATAAAATCTCAGGACAAAAATCAAATTAAATAGAAACCTGTTTCCTTGAGGTAATGAAACAAATTATTATTGACCTCTCTTCCGATTAAACGGTCGAGAGGCAGGTCGCAGCTATTAAAATACTTCTCACGAAGATTATTAAAATATGAACATTCAATTCAAATGTGATAAACTGAAAGACAAACATTACAAGTTGCACAAATAGGCTCGTTCTCAGCTTTCAGAAGGTAGTTATGTGTCACTCTACTGTGACCAATTCTAAGGCGAGTCAAAAGAACTTCCTCCCTGCGATTGCTAGTAGTATCCCAATGCTCTATTTTAGGCTTCACCCTTCTCAACTTGTTATGAAGTTGAAGGTCCCAAAGTTGCTGCCATTTCTTTCGGATCTTCTCTTTTATGACACAACGGATATCTTTAAAAGGGATGAGGCGGCCGGACATTTCAACAGCAGATTTCGCTGCGATATCCGCCAGCTCATTGCCCTTTATTCCTGTATGTCCGGGGACCCAGCAGTACAGAAGTTCAAATCCACGACATTTCAATTTAATATTCAACTTGAGAACATCCACTATCACAGGATTCTCAGTGCTAGAAAAGGATTCTAAAGCTTTCAATGCACTGTAGGAGTCCGTATATACAATGAATTTTCGATGGTGCAGCGTTGAGATGTACAAAAGCGCATAATATATGGCAGTCAGTTCGGAGGTTAAGACAGAGGAAGCGTCGTGTAAACGTCTGCCTTCCATGTGGTCACCAATTATACATGACATGCCAACATGGCAAGCTGACTTAGAGCCATCCGTATATATGGGAACATAACTCCTGTAACTCTGCCTGTGATCAGCAAAAATTTGTCTGTAGATGCTCTCATCAGTAGTTGTTTTTCCGTAATTGTGGAAAATGTCAAGAAGGTGGATTAGTGCATTTTCCCAAGGTGCAATTTCAAAATGCTGTACTGCCTGTGGGGAAATATCAAACAGGGAGAATTCTTCAATGAGGTGACGAACTCTAACAGGAAAAGAAGGCACACAGGATGGACGTGCCTCAAATAAAAGGTCACAGCTATTTTCACATATACACAAGTTATAAGGATGGTCAGGTTGAGATAAAATATTAAAATAGCGTAAAAGAGACAACTCCTCACGCCTCAAACGGAGTGATGGCTCGTGACAGTCAACATAAAGGCTCTGCACAGGAGATGTCCTGAAGGCTCCAGAACAAATCCGCAGAGCCTGATGATGAACAGGATCTAGTTTTAACAACACTGAAGACCGGGCAGATCCGTAAACAACTGAGCCGTAGTCCAGTTTAGAGCGAATTAGAGCTCTGTAAATGCGAAGCATGGAGCAACGCTCTGCACCCCAGGAGGTGTTCGCCAGGACTTTTAAGATATTTAGAACTTTGGTACACTTTTTTCTCAAGTTTAAGACATGAGGAAGGAAAGTCAATTTTCGGTCGAACATCACCCCTAAAAATTTTACTTCAGGTGCAACTGGAATTACAGACCCATTGAGGTATAATTCCGGCTCAGGATGGAGACCTCGCTGTTTACAAAAATGCACGCACACAGTCTTCTGTTTCGAAAACGTAAATCCTTGTCTTTTTGCCCATTCCTGGATCCTGTTCAAAGCGATCTGGAGCTGTCTCTCTACATGTCTCATATCCACACCTCTACAGCTAATTTGTAGATCATCAACATATAAAGAACCTGAAATGGTGGGAGGAAGTTGTTTTAATACAGAATTTATTTTTAGGTTGAAAAGAGTTACACTGAGCACACAGCCTTGAGGCACACCCTCTTCTTGTTCAAAAACATCAGACAAAACAGAGCCTATCCTTACTTGAAAAGTTCTAGCGTTCAGGAAATTCTGAATGAAATTTGGTAGGTTGCCGCGCAAGCCACTCTCGTGAAGATCGCGAATTATACCCAGTCTGCCCTGTCCAGGATAAAACGAGGGACTCTCGACACGGGGTTTGCTCCTCTTCGTGCAAGAGACACAAAAATAGGATAATGATCGCTGTTGTAAAGGTCATTTCCGACACTAAAAGTGCAAAATGGCAACAGAGATGGTGAACAGATGGCAACATCGAGAGCGTGGAATGTCCTTGAAGGCTCATGGAAGTACGTATCTTGCCCATTATTTAGGAGACAAAAGCTATGATCTTCGATCATCTGCTCTATTTGTCTTCCTCGGCAATTTGTATCTTTACTTCCCCAGAGTGGACTATGGCCGTTAAAATCTCCTGTTATGATAAAAGGCTCAGGCAGCTGCTCTATTAGATTATTTAAATCTTGCTGATAAATGTGCTCATTTGGAGGCAAATACAAAGAAACAAATGAAACAATAATATCAAAATTTCTTTGAGTGGCGACAACTTGGAGGGATGTCGTCAAAGGAAGTACATTTGAGGGATAATCCAGTGAGGAGAGGAGACCTACACCTCCACTGGCACGCTCACCTGCAATGTTATCCTTCCTGACGAAAGAAAACCTTCGAAATTTTGCCTGTTGTTCTGGTTTTAGATTTGTTTCCTGTATTGCGAAGCATACAGGATGATACACATTTATTATAGATTTGATGTCAAGGAAATTTCGGTGGAACCCGCGACAGTTCCATGACATGAGGGTGGCCATTATGAATGGTTTTTGTTTTTTCTGTGCTGTTCTTTTGTTTTTCGTGGAAGTAGATGCCTGGGAACTTCTAGACCCTCTTCTACTTCCATAAAGTCTGAATCCGCAGATTCAGAAATCATCTCATCAAAAGAGCTATTGCTGTGACTTCTATTTTTATTGGATATTTTATGTGTAGAAGTTTTGGGCTTACTTTGAATAACTGTTTCTTTCTTTTGTACTATATGGGTTGCATTTCCTTTTTGCTTGTTGGATGTAGACGGATGGGTTTTATTTGCTAGGGTCTGTGTGCCTATTGAAGTTTGGGTGGCGACTGTACGAGATGATTTTACAGCACTGGCGTATGATGTATTTGGTCGAAGCTGTGTGCTCTGGACTAATCTTCTGGCTTCGGCATATGAGATGTTCCTCGTAAACTTTGCAGTCTGCACTTCTTTTTCCAATTTCCATTTTGGGCAGAGGCGTGAAAATGCTGGGTGCTCACCCTTGCAATTTATACAAAGAGGCGCCGCGGTACAATTTTCAGAATCGTGGCCAATCTGTGAGCATCGGGCGCATGTAAGGCTGCCACGACAAGACGTCTTAGAATGGCCGAAACGCTGGCATTGGAAACATCGCATAGGGTTTGGAATATAAGGTCTTACAGGAATATTTAGATATCCGGCCTTAATATTCTTACGCAGATCAGGCGTGTTGAAGGTAAGGATCACGTGTTTCCTGTCTATCAAACTTACCTTCTTTACGCATCTTGATCCGCCTTACACCGCAGACATTTTGTTCGGAGAGCTCAGAAGCGATCTCTTCTTCGGAAACATACAGAAGGTCGAATTCTGAGATTACACCCCGACAATAGTTGAGTGACTTATGTGGTGTTACAGTCACATTCGCTTGCCCAAGTTTAGTTATCTGAAGTAAAGAAGCAGACTGGGTGGCTGAGGTTGTATCAATAAGCAAGTCTCCGGAGCGGAGACGCTTTATATTTCTCGGCTCACCAATACAGGACTGGATGTATTTGTTTGTTACGAAAGGAGACATCTTATGCATTTCGCCAGAAGGACTAGAGATGACTAGGAAACGGGGACTATTGTTATGATTTTTTTCATTTGTATCTGTACGTAATTTTTTTGCAGTAGACTTTTCAGAAGTAGGTTGAGTGAGTGGTTTAGCAGTAGACGTTTCAGAAATAGGTTGAATGACTGGTTTAACAGTAGATGTTTCAGAAATAGGTTGAGTGACTGGTTTAGGAGTAGAAGTTTCAGAACTAGGTTGAGTGACAGGAGTGATTTGAGTGACAGGATTGACTTGAGTGACTGGAGTTACCTCGAAATCTTTTATTAAGTAAATATGAGAAGCCATAGTGAAAGAATAAAGATTCGGGTCCGACGGCCCCGCCCACCACGGAGCCCAACAAGGGAACACAGATTCCTGTGTTAGGGCTAGCCGGACCTATACGCAAACTGAAGCCCCACAGTCGGCTTTCCCGAAAGCAGGTACTCCCGAGAGCTTGACCCCAAGCCACTGACACAAGGACTAGTGACCAGCCGATTGACACCCGTGAGGACGACTAAGGTGCCTCCCGTTTAGCTGAAGCAGAGGCCAAAGCAGTGTGTTGGGGTCAGTACCTCGCCCCTCAACTACCAGGACCCTCCTTTCCAGCGACACGGGTCTCCACGCACGGCAAACACGTGGGCAGTTTTCTCCCCACTTGAAAACTAGAAAAAAGGTCTGTTCCAGCCTCTCGTGACGAGCCCCAAACTCCGTAGAGAGAAACCACAAGGGAGAAGGGAAGGGAAAAAGATCCAGCCAAGAGGAGAGGAGACGGAAAAGAGGATAGATCACTGGGGCTCCAGGATCGTGACACCCGTCTCACCAAGAAGATGATCCCCTGAAGGGCTAGGGTACCTCGGGATTGCCAAACCCGTACTCACAAAAGTGAGCCCCTGAGGGCTGGCAAATACAGAGAAACGACTGTAACAATAAAGAAATTGCAATAAAGAAACAAAATTTTGGGGCATGATTTGGGATCCTAGTAACGATGTCATAAAATCAAACATGAAACCAGTTCAGGAGTCAATTGGAAATGGTAAAAGCGAAACAAAAAGGCCGATATTGAAAACTGTCGCCTTGCCCACGAGAAACCCTGGGGAAGATTACTGCTGTCTGTGAGGAGGCTCACAGCATGCTTAGCTGTTCCCTAGCTTACAGGGAGCAGAATCTTCAAAAGCGAGATTCAAATGGCAATGGAAAAAATGAAGGAGGTGAGGGCCTCTTCTGAAGCTGTTCTTCGAGCAGTGATGGCGAGTCTGCGAGGGCCGGTACCACCACCCAAACGGGCGACATCTCCACCTGGTAGAATGCTCGCCTGGCACGCGGGCGGGCCGGGTTCGATTCCCGGCCGATGAAACATATAGAATTTTTACTTATCCAAAACTTGTAACTATCTTGGTGGTTCAGTTTGTACGTAATAAGGGATGAAAGGCTCAGTTTTCAAAAATTATTCAAAATATTCTGCTTATGTTTGAATTTTTTCACAATAGATTTTCTCGATCCTGATAAATCGTCCTTAGTTATTCTAGTTGGAGGAAGGGATAGCAAACGTCTACCTATCAAAAAATGTGCAGGAGTGAGTGGAGAGGGTTCTGTGGGTTCACTATAAAAGTAAGTAATGGGCCTGGAATTGATCATGGCTTCAATCTCAACGAACACTGTTTCCAGTTTGTAGAGAGAGAGCGATGAACGGCCAACGATTTTTCTAAGACTTGTTTCGGTCGTTCTGATCATTCTTTCCCAAAATCCTCCCCACCATGCTCCTCTTTCAATTATATATTTCCAATGAATATTAAGAGAAGAGAAGAAATTCTTTACAGAAGAATCAGAAATGAAAAGTCCACAGTTTTTTTAGTTCAGTGTCTGCACGTTTGAATGATTTTGCATTGTCACTGTATATAATTGAACACAATCCTCGTCGCGCTATAAATCTTCTAAAGAATGCTTCCGTACTCATCGAAGGTACCAGTTCTAAATGAATAGCACGCGTTACTGCACAAGTGAATACTAAAAGGTAATGTTTATTGTTGCTCTCTTTAGTGAAAAATGGTCCAGCATAATCCAATCCAGTTACAGCGAACGGTGGTGACTGAAGAATTCGATCTGGAAGAAGTGGAGCTACGTCTTGAACTCCAGGGCGAACACTGTATCTTTTGCAAATCGGACATCTGCTCAACAAGGATTTAATTCGCTGTCTGCCTTTCACAACCCAAAATGTTTCGCGACGCAGGTATGAATTCGATTTCAGTTTTCCCATATTCCTCGCGAAAAATATTTACAGCATCTACAGACAATCGGTATGCATCTTCTACAGTTTTACCTCCATAAAATAAGTCATCAACGTAAATAGAAGAATTAAGCATTTTAAAACTCTCGGGATGGTCCTCTTTATACCCTTTCAGCTTGGATGTGTTTATTTACGCATTTCCGACTTGTAAGTACTACATCCCAGAATCTGTCGGCACCACTTACTATTCCCACATGTTGTAATTCTTCAAATGCTGTTTACACTTAAATCTGCTGAATGTAAACCTCAGAGCTTCATTTTTTCGAGAGTGTTAAGCCTGGGACTTTTTATGCGACAAGCTGATATCGTGTTAGTTACTAGGCATTCTAATTTTATTTTATTCTTTTCGTTTCTATCCCATAATTATCAACTATTGGTTTCTTAGTTCCAAACGAAAAAACAGACAATTTTTCGTTTTGAATAGGCTCTAATTTTAAAGATCTCGCTAAGGTATCTTTAATAAACGATCTTTCGCTACCTTGGATGAAGAAGGATACGAACAACTTTAGTTTCGTTTTCGTTGCAAGCTAAACCAGTACATGTTTGTAGTAAAGTATTTTTCCAAACAGAAATATTACACTGAGAAACCAAAGTGTTAGTATTAACATTTGACACTAAAGGTTCCTTTTTCGAACTCGTGGCAACTGATTTATTTTTTGATAAATCTCTCAGCTCGTTCCCCTCGAGACAATAGATCTGCAGGATTTTCTTTGCTACTGCAATGGTACCACTGGTTAGCGTTGCAAATTGCCTGGATTTCTGCTACACGGTTGCCAACGAATGGCTTCCTTGACATTTGGTGATTTCCTTATCCAATGTAGCGTTATTTGGGAGTCACTAAATAAGATAATATTGTTGCTCAACGTAGGTGAAACGTGTTTTAAATATTTAGCTAAGCGAGCAGCTACAACAGCTCCCATTAGCTCACATCTGGGGAGGGTTAAAGATTTTGAGGGGAGCTATTCTTACTTTTTGCCATTATGAAACTGGTTTTAATTTCCTTATTTTCATCAGTGTATCTAAAATATGCCACTGAACCACCGATGTGGGTATGAATTTGAGAATACTGAAATCGAATTCAGATGAATTACATAGATTACATTACGGATGAAGTCAAATATTAAAGGGGAAGATGATTTCGATAAAGAAACAAAATTTTGGCGCATGATTTGGGATCCTAGTAACGATGTCATAAAATCAAACATGAAACCAATTCAGGAGTCAATTGGAAATGGTAAAAGCGAAACAAAAAGGCCGATATTGAAAACTGTCGCCTTGCCCACGAGAAACCCTGGGGAAGATTACTGCTGTCTGTGAGGAGGCTCACAGCATGCTTAGCTGTTCCCTAGCTTACAGGGAGCAGGATCTTCAAATGGCAATGGAAAAAATGAAGGAGGTGAGGGCCTCTTCTGAAGCTGTTCTTCGAGCAGTGATGGCGAGTCTGCCACGGCCGGTACCACCACCCAAACGGGCGACATCTCCACCTGGTAGAATGCTCGCCTGGCACGCGGGCGGGCCGGGTTCGATTCCCGGCCGATGAACCATATAGAATTTTTACTTATCCAAAACTTGTAACTATCTTGGTGGTTCACTTTGTACGTAATAAGGGATGAAAGGCTCAGTTTTCAAAAATTATTCAAAATATTCTGCTTATGTTTGAATTTTTTCACAATAGATTTTCTCGATCCTGATAAATCGTCCTTCGTTATTCTAGTTGGAGGAAGGGATAGCAAACGTCTACCTATCAAAAAATGTGCAGGAGTGAGTGGAGAGGGTTCTGTGGGTTCACTATAAAAGTAAGTAATGGGCCAGGAATTGATCATGCCTTCAATCTCAACGAACACTGTTTCCAGTTTGTAGAGAGAGAGCGATGAACGGCCAACGATTTTTCTAAGACTTGTTTCGGTCGTTCTGATCATTCTTTCCCAAAATCCTCCCCACCATGCTCCTCTTTCAATTATATATTTCCAATGAATATTGCGAGAAGAGAAGAAATTCTTTACAGAAGAATCAGAAATGAAAAGTCCACAGTTTTTTTAGTTCAGTGTCTGCACGTTTGAATGATTTTGCATTGTCACTGTATATAATTGAACACAATCCTCGTCGCGCTATAAATCTTCTAAAGAATGCTTCCGTACTCATCGAAGGTACCAGTTCTAAGTGAATAGCACGCGTTACTGCACAAGTGAATACTAAAAGGTAATGTTTATTGTTGCTCTCTTTAGTGAAAAATGGTCCAGCATAATCCAATCCAGTTACAGCGAACGGTGGTGACTGAAGAATTCGATCTGGAAGAAGTGGAGCTACGTCTTGAACTCCAGGGCGAACACTGTATCTTTTGCAAATCGGACATCTGCTCAACAAGGATTTAATTCGCTGTCTGCCTTTCACAACCCAAAATGTTTCGCGACGCAGGTATGAATTCGATTTCAGTTTTCCCATATTCCTCGCGAAAAATATTTACAGCATCTACAGACAATCGGTATGCATCTTCTACAGTTTTACCTCCATAAAATAAGTCATCAACGTAAATAGAAGAATTAAGCATTTTAAAACTCTCGGGATGGTCCTCTTTATACCCTTTCAGCTTGGATGTGTTTATTTACGCATTTCCGACTTGTAAGTACTACATCCCAGAATCTGTCGGCACCACTTACTATTCCCACATGTTGTAATTCTTCATTGCTGTTTACACTTAAATCTGCTGAATGTAAACCTCAGAGCTTCATTTTTTCGAGAGTGTTACGCCTGGGACTTTTTATGCGACAAGCTGATATCGTGTTAGTTACTAGGCATTCTAATTTTATTTTATTCTTTTCGTTTTTATCCCATAATTATCAACTATTGGTTTCTTAGTTCCAAACGAAAAAACAGACAATCTTTCGTTTGGAATAGGCTCTAATTTTAAAGATCTCGCTAAGGTATCTTTAATAAACGATCTTTCGCTACCTTAGATCAAGAAGGATACGAACAACTTTAGTTTCGTTTTCGTTGCAAGCTAAACCAGTACATGTTTGTAGTAAAGTATTTTTCCAAACAGAAATATTACACTGAGAAACCAAAGTGTTAGTATTAACATTTGACACTAAAGGTTCCTTTTTCGAACTCGTGGCAACTGATTCATTTTTTGATAAATATCTGAGCTCGTTCCCCTCGAGACAATAGATCTGCAGGATTTTCTTTGCTACTGCAATGGTACCACTGGTTAGCGTTGCAAATTGCCTGGATTTCTGCTACACGGTTGCCAACGAATGGCTTCCTTGACATTTGGTGATTTCCTTATCCAATGTAGCGTTATTTGGGAGTCACTAAATAAGCTAATATTGTTGCTCAACGTAGGTGAAACGTGTTTTAAATATTTAGCTAAGCGAGCAGCTACAACAGCTCCCATTAGCTCACATCTGGGGAGGGTTAAAGATTTTGAGGGGAGCTATTCTTACTTTTTGCCATTATGAAACTGGTTTTAATTTCCTTATTTTCATCAGTGTATCTAAAATATGCCACTGAACCACCGATGTGGGTATGAATTTGAGAATACTGAAATCGAATTCAGATGAATTACATACATTACATTACGGATGAAGTCAAATATTAAAGGGGAAGATGATTTCAATAAAGAAACAAAATTTTGGCGCATGATTTGGGATCCTAGTAACGATGTCATAAAATCAAACATGAAACCAGTTCAGGAGTCAATTGGAAATGGTAAAAGCGAAACAAAAAGGCCGATATTGAAAACTGTCGCCTTGCCCACGAGAAACCCTGGGGAAGATTACTGCTGTCTGTGAGGAGGCTCACAGCATGCTTAGCTGTTCCCTAGCTTACAGGGAGCAGAATCTTCAAAAGCGAGATTCAAATGGCAATGGAAAAAATGAAGGAGGTGAGGGCTTCTTCTGAAGCTGTTCTTCGAGCAGTGATGGCGAGTCTGCGAGGGCCGGTACCACCACCCAAACGGGCGACATCTCCACCTGGTAGAATGCTCGCCTGGCACGCGGGCGGGCGGGGTTCGATTCCCGGCCGATGAACCATATAGAATTTTTACTTATCCAAAACTTGTAACTATCTTGGTGGTTCAGTTTGTACGTAATAAGGGATGAAAGGCTCAGTTTTCAAAAATTATTCAAAATATTCTGCTTATGTTTGAATTTTTTCACAATAGATTTTCTCGATCCTGATAAATCGTCCTTCGTTATTCTAGTTGGAGGAAGGGATAGCAAACGTCTACCTATCAAAAAATGTGCAGGAGTGAGTGGAGAGGTTCTGTGGGTTCACTATAAAAGTAAGTAATGGGCCAGGAATTGATCATGGCTTCAATCTCAACGAACACTGTTTCCAGTTTGTAGAGAGAGAGCGATGAACGGCCAACGATTTTTCTAAGACTTGTTTCGGTCGTTCTGATCATTCTTTCCCAAAATCCTCCCCACCATGCTCCTCTTTCAATTATATATTTCCAATGAATATTGCGAGAAGAGAAGAAATTCTTTACAGAAGAATCAGAAATGAAAAGTCCACAGTTTTTTTAGTTCAGTGTCTGCACGTTTGAATGATTTTGCATTGTCACTGTATATAATTGAACACAATCCTCGTCGCGCTATAAATCTTCTAAAGAATGCTTCCGTACTCATCGAAGGTACCAGTTCTAAGTGAATAGCACGCGTTACTGCACAAGTGAATACTAAAAGGTAATGTTTATTGTTGCTCTCTTTAGTGAAAAATGGTCCAGCATAATCCAATCCAGTTACAGCGAACGGTGGTGACTGAAGAATTCGATCTGGAAGAAGTGGAGCTACGTCTTGAACTCCAGGGCGAACACTGTATCTTTTGCAAATCGGACATCTGCTCAACGAGGATTTAATTCGCTGTCTGCCTTTCACAACCCAAAATGTTTCGCGACGCAGGTATGAATTCGATTTCAGTTTTCCCATATTCCTCGCGAAAAATATTTACAGCATCTACAGACAATCGGTATGCATCTTCTACAGTTTTACCTCCATAAAATAAGTCATCAACGTAAATAGAAGAATTAAGCATTTTAAAACTCTCGGGATGGTCCTCTTTATACCCTTTCAGCTTGGATGTGTTTATTTACGCATTTCCGACTTGTAAGTACTACATCCCAGAATCTGTCGGCACCACTTACTATTCCCACATGTTGTAATTCTTCATTGCTGTTTACACTTAAATCTGCTGAATGTAAACCTCAGAGCTTCATTTTTTCGAGAGTGTTACGCCTGGGACTTTTTATGCGACAAGCTGATATCGTGTTAGTTACTAGGCATTCTAATTTTATTTTATTCTTTTCGTTTCTATCCATTACGACCACATAATTCTCAACTATTGGTTTCTTAGTTCCAAACAAAAAAACAGACAATTTTTCGTTTCGAATAGGCTCTAATTTTAAAGATCTCGCTAAGGTATCTTTAATAAACGATCTTTCGCTACCTTGGATCAAGAAGGATACGAACAACTTTAGTTTCGTTTTCGTTGCAAGCTAAACCAGTACATGTTTGTAGTAAAGTATTTTTCCAAACAGAAATATTACACTGAGAAACCAAAGTGTTAGTATTAACATTTGACACTAAAGGTTCCTTTTTCGAACTCGTGGCAACTGATTCATTTTTTGATAAGTATCTGAGCTCGTTCCCCTCGAGACAATAGATCTGCAGGATTTTCTTTGCTACTGCAATGGTACCACTGGTTAGCGTTGCAAATTGCCTGGATTTCTGCTACACGGTTGCCAACGAATGGCTTCCTTGACATTTGGTGATTTCCTTATCCAATGTAGCGTTATTTGGGAGTCACTAAATAAGATAATATTGTTGCTCAACGTAGGTGAAACGTGTTTTAAATATTTAGCTAAGCGAGCAGCTACAACAGCTCCCATTAGCTCACATCTGGGGAGGGTTAAAGATTTTGAGGGGAGCTATTCTTACTTTTTACCATTATGAAACTGGTTTTAATTTCCTTATTTTCATCAGTGTATCTAAAATATGCCACTGAACCACCGATGTGGGTATGAATTTGAGAATACTGAAATCGAATTCAGATGAATTACATACATTACATTACGGATGAAGTCAAATATTAAAGGGGAAGATGATTTCAATAAAGAAACAAAATTTTGGCGCATGATTTGGGATCCTAGTAACGATGTCATAAAATCAAACATGAAACCAGTTCAGGAGTCAATTGGAAATGGTAAAAGCGAAACAAAAAGGCCGATATTGAAAACTGTCGCCTTGCCCACGAGAAACCCTGGGGAAGATTACTGCTGTCTGTGAGGAGGCTCACAGCATGCTTAGCTGTTCCCTAGCTTACAGGGAGCAGAATCTTCAAAAGCGAGATTCAAATGGCAATGGAAAAAATGAAGGAGGTGAGGGCTTCTTCTGAAGCTGTTCTTCGAGCAGTGATGGCGAGTCTGCGAGGGCCGGTACCACCACCCAAACGGGCGACATCTCCACCTGGTAGAATGCTCGCCTGGCACGCGGGCGGGCGGGGTTCGATTCCCGGCCGATGAACCATATAGAATTTTTACTTATCCAAAACTTGTAACTATCTTGGTGGTTCAGTTTGTACGTAATAAGGGATGAAAGGCTCAGTTTTCAAAAATTATTCAAAATATTCTGCTTATGTTTGAATTTTTTCACAATAGATTTTCTCGATCCTGATAAATCGTCCTTCGTTATTCTAGTTGGAGGAAGGGATAGCAAACGTCTACCTATCAAAAAATGTGCAGGAGTGAGTGGAGAGGGTTCTGTGGGTTCACTATAAAAGTAAGTAATGGGCCAGGAATTGATCATGGCTTCAATCTCAACGAACACTGTTTCCAGTTTGTAGAGAGAGAGCGATGAACGGCCAACGATTTTTCTAAGACTTGTTTCGGTCGTTCTGATCATTCTTTCCCAAAATCCTCCCCACCATGCTCCTCTTTCAATTATATATTTCCAATGAATATTGCGAGAAGAGAAGAAATTCTTTACAGAAGAATCAGAAATGAAAAGTCCACAGTTTTTTTAGTTCAGTGTCTGCACGTTTGAATGATTTTGCATTGTCACTGTATATAATTGAACACAATCCTCGTCGCGCTATAAATCTTCTAAAGAATGCTTCCGTACTCATCGAAGGTACCAGTTCTAAGTGAATAGCACGCGTTACTGCACAAGTGAATACTAAAAGGTAATGTTTATTGTTGCTCTCTTTAGTGAAAAATGGTCCAGCATAATCCAATCCAGTTACATCGAACGGTGGTGACTGAAGAATTCGATCTGGAAGAAGTGGAGCTACGTCTTGAACTCCAGGGCGAACACTGTATCTTTTGCAAATCGGACATCTGCTCAACAAGGATTTAATTCGCTGTCTGCCTTTCACAACCCAAAATGTTTCGCGACGCAGGTATGAATTCGATTTCAGTTTTCCCATATTCCTCGCGAAAAATATTTACAGCATCTACAGACAATCGGTATGCATCTTCTACAGTTTTACCTCCATAAAATAAGTCATCAACGTAAATAGAAGAATTAAGCATTTTAAAACTCTCGGGATGGTCCTCTTTATACCCTTTCAGCTTGGATGTGTTTATTTACGCATTTCCGACTTGTAAGTACTACATCCCAGAATCTGTCGGCACCACTTACTATTCCCACATGTTGTAATTCTTCATTGCTGTTTACACTTAAATCTGCTGAATGTAAACCTCAGAGCTTCATTTTTTCGAGAGTGTTACGCCTGGGACTTTTTATGCGACAAGCTGATATCGTGTTAGTTACTAGGCATTCTAATTTTATTTTATTCTTTTCGTTTCTATCCATTACGACCACATAATTCTCAACTATTGGTTTCTTAGTTCCAAACAAAAAAACAGACAATTTTTCGTTTCGAATAGGCTCTAATTTTAAAGATCTCGCTAAGGTATCTTTAATAAACGATCTTTCGCTACCTTGGATCAAGAAGGATACGAACAACTTTAGTTTCGTTTTCGTTGCAAGCTAAACCAGTACATGTTTGTAGTAAAGTATTTTTCCAAACAGAAATATTACACTGAGAAACCAAAGTGTTAGTATTAACATTTGACACTAAAGGTTCCTTTTTCGAACTCGTGGCAACTGATTCATTTTTTGATAAGTATCTGAGCTCGTTCCCCTCGAGACAATAGATCTGCAGGATTTTCTTTGCTACTGCAATGGTACCACTGGTTAGCGTTGCAAATTGCCTGGATTTCTGCTACACGGTTGCCAACGAATGGCTTCCTTGACATTTGGTGATTTCCTTATCCAATGTAGCGTTATTTGGGAGTCACTAAATAAGATAATATTGTTGCTCAACGTAGGTGAAACGTGTTTTAAATATTTAGCTAAGCGAGCAGCTACAACAGCTCCCATTAGCTCACATCTGGGGAGGGTTAAAGATTTTAAGGGGAGCTATTCTTACTTTTTGCCATTATAAAACTGGTTTTAATTTCCTTATTTTCATCAGTGTATCTAAAATATGCCACTGAACCACCGATGTGGGTATGAATTTGAGAATACTGAAATCGAATTCAGATGAATTACATAGATTATATTACGGATGAAGTCAAATATTAAAGGGGAAGATGATTTCAATAAAGAAACAAAATTTTGGCGCATGATTTGGGATCCTAGTAACGATGTCATAAAATCAAACATGAAACCAGTTCAGGAGTCAATTGGAAATGGTAAAAGCGAAACAAAAAGGCCGATATTGAAAACTGTCGCCTTGCCCACGAGAAACCCTGGGGAAGATTACTGCTGTCTGTGAGGAGGCTCACAGCATGCTTAGCTGTTCCCTAGCTTACAGGGAGCAGAATCTTCAAAAGCGAGATTCAAATGGCAATGGAAAAAATGAAGGAGGTGAGGGCCTCTTCTGAAGCTGTTCTTCGAGCAGTGATGGCGAGTCTGCCACGGCCGGTACCACCACCCAAACGGGCGACATCTCCACCTGGTAGAATGCTCGCCTGGCACGCGGGCGGGCCGGGTTCGATTCCCGGCCGATGAACCATATAGAATTTTTACTTATCCAAAACTTGTAACTATCTTGGTGGTTCAGTTTGTACGTAATAAGGGATGAAAGGCTCAGTTTTCAAAAATACTTAAAATATTCTGCTAATGTTTGAATTTTTTCACAATAGATTTTCTCGATCCTGATAAATCGTCCTTAGTTATTCTAGTTGGAGGAAGGGATAGCAAACGTCTACCTATCAAAAAATGTGCAGGAGTGAGTGGAGAGGGTTCTGTGGGTTCACTATAAAAGTAAGTAATGGGCCAGGAATTGATCATGGCTTCAATCTCAACGAACACTGTTTCCAGTTTGTAGAGAGAGAGCGATGAACGGCCAACGATTTTTCTAAGACTTGTTTCGGTCGTTCTGATCATTCTTTCCCAAAATCCTCCCCACCATGCTCCTCTTTCAATTATATATTTCCAATGAATATTAAGAGAAGAGAAGAAATTCTTTACAGAAGAATCAGAAATGAAAACTCCACAGTTTTTTTAGTTCAGTGTCTGCACGTTTGAATGATTTTGCATTGTCACTGTATATAATTGAACACAATCCTCGTCGCACTATAAATCTTCTAAAGAATGCTTCCGTACTCATCGAAGGTACCAGTTCTAAATGAATGGCACGCGTTACTGCACAAGTGAATACTAAAAGGTAATGTTTATTGTTGCTCTCTTTAGTGAAAAATGGTCCAGCATAATCCAATCCAGTTACAGCGAACGGTGGTGACTGAAGAATTCGATCTGGAAGAAGTGGAGCTACGTCTTGAACTCCAGGGCGAACACTGTATCTTTTGCAAATCGGACATCTGCTCAACAAGGATTTAATTCGCTGTCTGCCTTTCACAACCCAAAATGTTTCGCGACGCAGGTATGAATTCGATTTCAGTTTTCCCATATTCCTCGCGAAAAATATTTACAGCATCTACAGACAATCGGTATGCATCTTCTACAGTTTTACCTCCATAAAATAAGTCATCAACGTAAATAGAAGAATTAAGCATTTTAAAACTCTCGGGATGGTCCTCTTTATACCCTTTCAGCTTGGATGTGTTTATTTACGCATTTCCGACTTGTAAGTACTACATCCCAGAATCTGTCGGCACCACTTACTATTCCCACATGTTGTAATTCTTCATTGCTGTTTACACTTAAATCTGCTGAATGTAAACCTCAGAGCTTCATTTTTTCGAGAGTGTTACGCCTGGGACTTTTTATGCGACAAGCTGATATCGTGTTAGTTACTAGGCATTCTAATTTTATTTTATTCTTTTCGTTTCTATCCATTACGACCACATAATTCTCAACTATTGGTTTCTTAGTTCCAAACAAAAAAACAGACAATTTTTCGTTTCGAATAGGCTCTAATTTTAAAGATCTCGCTAAGGTATCTTTAATAAACGATCTTTCGCTACCTTGGATCAAGAAGGATACGAACAACTTTAGTTTCGTTTTCGTTGCAAGCTAAACCAGTACATGTTTGTAGTAAAGTATTTTTCCAAACAGAAATATTACACTGAGAAACCAAAGTGTTAGTATTAACATTTGACACTAAAGGTTCCTTTTTCGAACTCGTGGCAACTGATTCATTTTTTGATAAATATCTGAGCTCGTTCCCCTCGAGACAATAGATCTGCAGGATTTTCTTTGCTACTGCAATGGTACCACTGGTTAGCGTTGCAAATTGCCTGGATTTCTGCTACACGGTTGCCAACGAATGGCTTCCTTGACATTTGGTGATTTCCTTATCCAATGTAGCGTTATTTGGGAGTCACTAAATAAGATAATATTGTTGCTCAACGTAGGTGAAACGTGTTTTAAATATTTAGCTAAGCGAGCAGCTACAACAGCTCCCATTAGCTCACATCTGGGGAGGGTTAAAGATTTTGAGGGGAGCTATTCTTACTTTTTACCATTATGAAACTGGTTTTAATTTCCTTATTTTCATCAGTGTATCTAAAATATGCCACTGAACCACCGATGTGGGTATGAATTTGAGAATACTGAAATCGAATTCAGATGAATTACATAGATTACATTACGGATGAAGTCAAATATTAAAGGGGAAGATGATTTCAATAAAGAAACAAAATTTTGGCGCATGATTTGGGATCCTAGTAACGATGTCATAAAATCAAACATGAAACCAGTTCAGGAGTCAATTGGAAATGGTAAAAGCGAAACAAAAAGGCCGATATTGAAAACTGTCGCCTTGCCCACGAGAAACCCTGGGGAAGATTACTGCTGTCTGTGAGGAGGCTCACAGCATGCTTAGCTGTTCCCTAGCTTACAGGGAGCAGAATCTTCAAAAGCGAGATTCAAATGGCAATGGAAAAAATGAAGGAGGTGAGGGCTTCTTCTGAAGCTGTTCTTCGAGCAGTGATGGCGAGTCTGCGAGGGCCGGTACCACCACCCAAACGGGCGACATCTCCACCTGGTAGAATGCTCGCCTGGCACGCGGGCGGGCGGGGTTCGATTCCCGGCCGATGAACCATATAGAATTTTTACTTATCCAAAACTTGTAACTATCTTGGTGGTTCAGTTTGTACGTAATAAGGGATGAAAGGCTCAGTTTTCAAAAATTATTCAAAATATTCTGCTTATGTTTGAATTTTTTCACAATAGATTTTCTCGATCCTGATAAATCGTCCTTAGTTATTCTAGTTGGAGGAAGGGATAGCAAACGTCTACCTATCAAAAAATGTGCAGGAGTGAGTGGAGAGGGTTCTGTGGGTTCACCATAAAAGTAAGTAATGGGCCAGGAATTGATCATGGCTTCAATCTCAACGAACACTGTTTCCAGTTTGTAGAGAGAGAGCGATGAACGGCCAACGATTTTTCTAAGACTTGTTTCGGTCGTTCTGATCATTCTTTCCCAAAATCCTCCCCACCATGCTCCTCTTTCAATTATATATTTCCAATGAATATTAAGAGAAGAGAAGAAATTCTTTACAGAAGAATCAGAAATGAAAACTCCACAGTTTTTTTAGTTCAGTGTCTGCACGTTTGAATGATTTTGCATTGTCACTGTATATAATTGAACACAATCCTCGTCGCACTATAAATCTTCTAAAGAATGCTTCCGTACTCATCGAAGGTACCAGTTCTAAATGAATGGCACGCGTTACTGCACAAGTGAATACTAAAAGGTAATGTTTATTGTTGCTCTCTTTAGTGAAAAATGGTCCAGCATAATCCAATCCAGTTACAGCGAACGGTGGTGACTGAAGAATTCGATCTGGAAGAAGTGGAGCTACGTCTTGAACTCCAGGGCGAACACTGTATCTTTTGCAAATCGGACATCTGCTCAACAAGGATTTAATTCGCTGTCTGCCTTTCACAACCCAAAATGTTTCGCGACGCAGGTATGAATTCGATTTCAGTTTTCCCATATTCCTCGCGAAAAATATTTACAGCATCTACAGACAATCGGTATGCATCTTCTACAGTTTTACCTCCATAAAATAAGTCATCAACGTAAATAGAAGAATTAAGCATTTTAAAACTCTCGGGATGGTCCTCTTTATACCCTTTCAGCTTGGATGTGTTTATTTACGCATTTCCGACTTGTAAGTACTACATCCCAGAATCTGTCGGCACCACTTACTATTCCCACATGTTGTAATTCTTCATTGCTGTTTACACTTAAATCTGCTGAATGTAAACCTCAGAGCTTCATTTTTTCGAGAGTGTTACGCCTGGGACTTTTTATGCGACAACCTTATATCGTGTTAGTTACTAGGCATTCTAATTTTATTTTATTCTTTTCGTTTTTATCCCATAATTATCAACTATTGGTTTCTTAGTTCCAAACGAAAAAACAGACAATCTTTCGTTTTGAATAGGCTCTAATTTTAAAGATCTCGCTAAGGTATCTTTAATAAACGATCTTTCGCTACCTTAGATCAAGAAGGATACGAACAACTTTAGTTTCGTTTTCGTTGCAAGCTAAACCAGTACATGTTTGTAGTAAAGTATTTCTCCAAACAGAAATATTACACTGAGAAACCAAAGTGTTAGTATTAACATTTGACACTAAAGGTTCCTTTTTCGAACTCGTGGCAACTGATTCATTTTTTGATAAATATCTCAGCTCGTTCCCCTCGAGACAATAGATCTGCAGGATTTTCTTTGCTACTGCAATGGTACCACTGGTTAGCGTTGCAAATTGCCTGGATTTCTGCTACACGGTTGCCAACGAATGGCTTCCTTGACATTTGGTGATTTCCTTATCCAATGTAGCGTTATTTGGGAGTCACTAAATAAGATAATATTGTTGCTCAACGTAGGTGAAACGTGTTTTAAATATTTAGCTAAGCGAGCAGCTACAACAGCTCCCATTAGCTCACATCTGGGGAGGGTTAAAGATTTTGAGGGGAGCTATTCTTACTTTTTACCATTATGAAACTGGTTTTAATTTCCTTATTTTCATCAGTGTATCTAAAATATGCCACTGAACCACCGATGTGGGTATGAATTTGAGAATACTGAAATCGAATTCAGATGAATTACATACATTACATTACGGATGAAGTCAAATATTAAAGGGGAAGATGATTTCAATAAAGAAACAAAATTTTGGCGCATGATTTGGGATCCTAGTAACGATGTCATAAAATCAAACATGAAACCAGTTCAGGAGTCAATTGGAAATGGTAAAAGCGAAACAAAAAGGCCGATATTGAAAACTGTCGCCTTGCCCACGAGAAACCCTGGGGAAGATTACTGCTGTCTGTGAGGAGGCTCACAGCATGCTTAGCTGTTCCCTAGCTTACAGGGAGCAGAATCTTCAAAAGCGAGATTCAAATGGCAATGGAAAAAATGAAGGAGGTGAGGGCTTCTTCTGAAGCTGTTCTTCGAGCAGTGATGGCGAGTCTGCGAGGGCCGGTACCACCACCCAAACGGGCGACATCTCCACCTGGTAGAATGCTCGCCTGGCACGCGGGCGGGCGGGGTTCGATTCCCGGCCGATGAACCATATAGAATTTTTACTTATCCAAAACTTGTAACTATCTTGGTGGTTCAGTTTGTACGTAATAAGGGATGAAAGGCTCAGTTTTCAAAAATTATTCAAAATATTCTGCTTATGTTTGAATTTTTTCACAATAGATTTTCTCGATCCTGATAAATCGTCCTTCGTTATTCTAGTTGGAGGAAGGGATAGCAAACGTCTACCTATCAAAAAATGTGCAGGAGTGAGTGGAGAGGGTTCTGTGGGTTCACTATAAAAGTAAGTAATGGGCCAGGAATTGATCATGGCTTCAATCTCAACGAACACTGTTTCCAGTTTGTAGAGAGAGAGCGATGAACGGCCAACGATTTTTCTAAGACTTGTTTCGGTCGTTCTGATCATTCTTTCCCAAAATCCTCCCCACCATGCTCCTCTTTCAATTATATATTTCCAATGAATATTGCGAGAAGAGAAGAAATTCTTTACAGAAGAATCAGAAATGAAAAGTCCACAGTTTTTTTAGTTCAGTGTCTGCACGTTTGAATGATTTTGCATTGTCACTGTATATAATTGAACACAATCCTCGTCGCACTATAAATCTTCTAAAGAATGCTTCCGTACTCATCGAAGGTACCAGTTCTAAATGAATGGCACGCGTTACTGCACAAGTGAATACTAAAAGGTAATGTTTATTGTTGCTCTCTTTAGTGAAAAATGGTCCAGCATAATCCAATCCAGTTACAGCGAACGGTGGTGACTGAAGAATTCGATCTGGAAGAAGTGGAGCTACGTCTTGAACTCCAGGGCGAACACTGTATCTTTTGCAAATCGGACATCTGCTCAACAAGGATTTAATTCGCTGTCTGCCTTTCACAACCCAAAATGTTTCGCGACGCAGGTATGAATTCGATTTCAGTTTTCCCATATTCCTCGCGAAAAATATTTACAGCATCTACAGACAATCGGTATGCATCTTCTACAGTTTTACCTCCATAAAATAAGTCATCAACGTAAATAGAAGAATTAAGCATTTTAAAACTCTCGGGATGGTCCTCTTTATACCCTTTCAGCTTGGATGTGTTTATTTACGCATTTCCGACTTGTAAGTACTACATCCCAGAATCTGTCGGCACCACTTACTATTCCCACATGTTGTAATTCTTCATTGCTGTTTACACTTAAATCTGCTGAATGTAAACCTCAGAGCTTCATTTTTTCGAGAGTGTTACGCCTGGGACTTTTTATGCGACAAGCTGATATCGTGTTAGTTACTAGGCATTCTAATTTTATTTTATTCTTTTCGTTTTTATCCCATAATTATCAACTATTGGTTTCTTAGTTCCAAACGAAAAAACAGAAAATCTTTCGTTTGGAATAGGCTCTAATTTTAAAGATCTCGCTAAGGTATCTTTAATAAACGATCTTTCGCTACCTTAGATCAAGAAGGATACGAACAACTTTAGTTTCGTTTTCGTTGCAAGCTAAACCAGTACATGTTTGTAGTAAAGTATTTTTCCAAACAGAAATATTACACTGAGAAACCAAAGTGTTAGTATTAACATTTGACACTAAAGGTTCCTTTTTCGAACTCGTGGCAACTGATTCATTTTTTGATAAATATCTGAGCTCGTTCCCCTCGAGACAATAGATCTGCAGGATTTTCTTTGCTACTGCAATGGTACCACTGGTTAGCCTTGCAAATTGCCTGGATTTCTGCTACACGGTTGCCAACGAATGGCTTCCTTGACATTTGGTGATTTCCTTATCCAATGTAGCGTTATTTGGGAGTCACTAAATAAGATAATATTGTTGCTCAACGTAGGTGAAACGTGTTTTAAATATTTAGCTAAGCGAGCAGCTACAACAGCTCCCATTAGCTCACATCTGGGGAGGGTTAAAGATTTTGAGGGGAGCTATTCTTACTTTTTACCATTATGAAACTGGTTTTAATTTCCTTCTTTTCATCAGTGTATCTAAAATATGCCACTGAACCACCGATGTGGGTATGAATTTGAGAATACTGAAATCGAATTCAGATGAATTACATACATTACATTACGGATGAAGTCAAATATTAAAGGGGAAGATGATTTCAATAAAGAAACAAAATTTTGGCGCATGATTTGGGATCCTAGTAACGATGTCATATAATCAAACATGAAACCAGTTCAGGAGTCAATTGGAAATGGTAAAAGCGAAACAAAAAGGCCGATATTGAAAACTGTCGCCTTGCCCACGAGAAACCCTGGGGAAGATTACTGCTGTCTGTGAGGAGGCTCACAGCATGCTTAGCTGTTCCCTAGCTTACAGGGAGCAGAATCTTCAAAAGCGAGATTCAAATGGCAATGGAAAAAATGAAGGAGGTGAGGGCTTCTTCTGAAGCTGTTCTTCGAGCAGTGATGGCGAGTCTGCGAGGGCCGGTACCACCACCCAAACGGGCGACATCTCCACCTGGTAGAATGCTCGCCTGGCACGCGGGCGGGCGGGGTTCGATTCCCGGCCGATGAACCATATAGAATTTTTACTTATCCAAAACTTGTAACTATCTTGGTGGTTCAGTTTGTACGTAATAAGGGATGAAAGGCTCAGTTTTCAAAAATTATTCAAAATATTCTGCTTATGTTTGAATTTTTTCACAATAGATTTTCTCGATCCTGATAAATCGTCCTTAGTTATTCTAGTTGGAGGAAGGGATAGCAAACGTCTACCTATCAAAAAATGTGCAGGAGTGAGTGGAGAGGGTTCTGTGGGTTCACCATAAAAGTAAGTAATGGGCCAGGAATTGATCATGGCTTCAATCTCAACGAACACTGTTTCCAGTTTGTAGAGAGAGAGCGATGAACGGCCAACGATTTTTCTAAGACTTGTTTCGGTCGTTCTGATCATTCTTTCCCAAAATCCTCCCCACCATGCTCCTCTTTCAATTATATATTTCCAATGAATATTAAGAGAAGAGAAGAAATTCTTTACAGAAGAATCAGAAATGAAAACTCCACAGTTTTTTTAGTTCAGTGTCTGCACGTTTGAATGATTTTGCATTGTCACTGTATATAATTGAACACAATCCTCGTCGCACTATAAATCTTCTAAAGAATGCTTCCGTACTCATCGAAGGTACCAGTTCTAAATGAATGGCACGCGTTACTGCACAAGTGAATACTAAAAGGTAATGTTTATTGTTGCTCTCTTTAGTGAAAAATGGTCCAGCATAATCCAATCCAGTTACAGCGAACGGTGGTGACTGAAGAATTCGATCTGGAAGAAGTGGAGCTACGTCTTGAACTCCAGGGCGAACACTGTATCTTTTGCAAATCGGACATCTGCTCAACAAGGATTTAATTCGCTGTCTGCCTTTCACAACCCAAAATGTTTCGCGACGCAGGTATGAATTCGATTTCAGTTTTCCCATATTCCTCGCGAAAAATATTTACAGCATCTACAGACAATCGGTATGCATCTTCTACAGTTTTACCTCCATAAAATAAGTCATCAACGTAAATAGAAGAATTAAGCATTTTAAAACTCTCGGGATGGTCCTCTTTATACCCTTTCACCTTGGATGTGTTTATTTACGCATTTCCGACTTGTAAGTACTACATCCCAGAATCTGTCGGCACCACTTACTATTCCCACATGTTGTAATTCTTCATTGCTGTTTACACTTAAATCTGCTGAATGTAAACCTCAGAGCTTCATTTTTTCGAGAGTGTTACGCCTGGGACTTTTTATGCGACAAGCTGATATCGTGTTAGTTACTAGGCATTCTAATTTTATTTTATTCTTTTCGTTTTTATCCCATAATTATCAACTATTGGTTTCTTAGTTCCAAACGAAAAAACAGAAAATCTTTCGTTTGGAATAGGCTCTAATTTTAAAGATCTCGCTAAGGTATCTTTAATAAACGATCTTTCGCTACCTTAGATCAAGAAGGATACGAACAACTTTAGTTTCGTTTTCGTTGCAAGCTAAACCAGTACATGTTTGTAGTAAAGTATTTTTCCAAACAGAAATATTACACTGAGAAACCAAAGTGTTAGTATTAACATTTGACACTAAAGGTTCCTTTTTCGAACTCGTGGCAACTGATTCATTTTTTGATAAATATCTGAGCTCGTTCCCCTCGAGACAATAGATCTGCAGGATTTTCTTTGCTACTGCAATGGTACCACTGGTTAGCGTTGCAAATTGCCTGGATTTCTGCTACACGGTTGCCAACGAATGGCTTCCTTGACATTTGGTGATTTCCTTATCCAATGTAGCGTTATTTGGGAGTCACTAAATAAGATAATATTGTTGCTCAACGTAGGTGAAACGTGTTTTAAATATTTAGCTAAGCGAGCAGCTACAACAGCTCCCATTAGCTCACATCTGGGGAGGGTTAAAGATTTTGAGGGGAGATATTCTTACTTTTTACCATTATGAAACTGGTTTTAATTTCCTTCTTTTCATCAGTGTATCTAAAATATGCCACTGAACCACCGAAGTGGGTATGAATTTGAGAATACTGAAATCGAATTCAGATGAATTACATACATTACATTACGGATGAAGTCAAATATTAAAGGGGAAGATGATTTCAATAAAGAAACAAAATTTTGGCGCATGATTTGGGATCCTAGTAACGATGTCATAAAATCAAACATGAAACCAGTTCAGGAGTCAATTGGAAATGGTAAAAGCGAAACAAAAAGGCCGATATTGAAAACTGTCGCCTTGCCCACGAGAAACCCTGGGGAAGATTACTGCTGTCTGTGAGGAGGCTCACAGCATGCTTAGCTGTTCCCTAGCTTACAGGGAGCAGAATCTTCAAAAGCGAGATTCAAATGGCAATGGAAAAAATGAAGGAGGTGAGGGCTTCTTCTGAAGCTGTTCTTCGAGCAGTGATGGCGAGTCTGCGAGGGCCGGTACCACCACCCAAACGGGCGACATCTCCACCTGGTAGAATGCTCGCCTGGCACGCGGGCGGGCGGGGTTCGATTCCCGGCCGATGAACCATATAGAATTTTTACTTATCCAAAACTTGTAACTATCTTGGTGGTTCAGTTTGTACGTAATAAGGGATGAAAGGCTCAGTTTTCAAAAATTATTCAAAATATTCTGCTTATGTTTGAATTTTTTCACAATAGATTTTCTCGATCCTGATAAATCGTCCTTAGTTATTCTAGTTGGAGGAAGGGATAGCAAACGTCTACCTATCAAAAAATGTGCAGGAGTGAGTGGAGAGGGTTCTGTGGGTTCACCATAAAAGTAAGTAATGGGCCAGGAATTGATCATGGCTTCAATCTCAACGAACACTGTTTCCAGTTTGTAGAGAGAGAGCGATGAACGGCCAACGATTTTTCTAAGACTTGTTTCGGTCGTTCTGATCATTCTTTCCCAAAATCCTCCCCACCATGCTCCTCTTTCAATTATATATTTCCAATGAATATTAAGAGAAGAGAAGAAATTCTTTACAGAAGAATCAGAAATGAAAACTCCACAGTTTTTTTAGTTCAGTGTCTGCACGTTTGAATGATTTTGCATTGTCACTGTATATAATTGAACACAATCCTCGTCGCACTATAAATCTTCTAAAGAATGCTTCCGTACTCATCGAAGGTACCAGTTCTAAATGAATGGCACGCGTTACTGCACAAGTGAATACTAAAAGGTAATGTTTATTGTTGCTCTCTTTAGTGAAAAATGGTCCAGCATAATCCAATCCAGTTACAGCGAACGGTGGTGACTGAAGAATTCGATCTGGAAGAAGTGGAGCTACGTCTTGAACTCCAGGGCGAACACTGTATCTTTTGCAAATCGGACATCTGCTCAACAAGGATTTAATTCGCTGTCTGCCTTTCACAACCCAAAATGTTTCGCGACGCAGGTATGAATTCGATTTCAGTTTTCCCATATTCCTCGCGAAAAATATTTACAGCATCTACAGACAATCGGTATGCATCTTCTACAGTTTTACCTCCATAAAATAAGTCATCAACGTAAATAGAAGAATTAAGCATTTTAAAACTCTCGGGATGGTCCTCTTTATACCCTTTCAGCTTGGATGTGTTTATTTACGCATTTCCGACTTGTAAGTACTACATCCCAGAATCTGTCGGCACCACTTACTATTCCCACATGTTGTAATTCTTCATTGCTGTTTACACTTAAATCTGCTGAATGTAAACCTCAGAGCTTCATTTTTTCGAGAGTGTTACGCCTGGGACTTTTTATGCGACAACCTTATATCGTGTTAGTTACTAGGCATTCTAATTTTATTTTATTCTTTTCGTTTTTATCCCATAATTATCAACTATTGGTTTCTTAGTTCCAAACGAAAAAACAGACAATCTTTCGTTTTGAATAGGCTCTAATTTTAAAGATCTCGCTAAGGTATCTTTAATAAACGATCTTTCGCTACCTTAGATCAAGAAGGATACGAACAACTTTAGTTTCGTTTTCGTTGCAAGCTAAACCAGTACATGTTTGTAGTAAAGTATTTCTCCAAACAGAAATATTACACTGAGAAACCAAAGTGTTAGTATTAACATTTGACACTAAAGGTTCCTTTTTCGAACTCGTGGCAACTGATTCATTTTTTGATAAATATCTCAGCTCGTTCCCCTCGAGACAATAGATCTGCAGGATTTTCTTTGCTACTGCAATGGTACCACTGGTTAGCGTTGCAAATTGCCTGGATTTCTGCTACACGGTTGCCAACGAATGGCTTCCTTGACATTTGGTGATTTCCTTATCCAATGTAGCGTTATTTGGGAGTCACTAAATAAGATAATATTGTTGCTCAACGTAGGTGAAACGTGTTTTAAATATTTAGCTAAGCGAGCAGCTACAACAGCTCCCATTAGCTCACATCTGGGGAGGGTTAAAGATTTTGAGGGGAGCTATTCTTACTTTTTACCATTATGAAACTGGTTTTAATTTCCTTCTTTTCATCAGTGTATCTAAAATATGCCACTGAACCACCGATGTGGGTATGAATTTGAGAATACTGAAATCGAATTCAGATGAATTACATACATTACATTACGGATGAAGTCAAATATTAAAGGGGAAGATGATTTCAATAAAGAAACAAAATTTTGGCGCATGATTTGGGATCCTAGTAACGATGTCATAAAATCAAACATGAAACCAGTTCAGGAGTCAATTGGAAATGGTAAAAGCGAAACAAAAAGGCCGATATTGAAAACTGTCGCCTTGCCCACGAGAAACCCTGGGGAAGATTACTGCTGTCTGTGAGGAGGCTCACAGCATGCTTAGCTGTTCCCTAGCTTACAGGGAGCAGAATCTTCAAAAGCGAGATTCAAATGGCAATGGAAAAAATGAAGGAGGTGAGGGCTTCTTCTGAAGCTGTTCTTCGAGCAGTGATGGCGAGTCTGCGAGGGCCGGTACCACCACCCAAACGGGCGACATCTCCACCTGGTAGAATGCTCGCCTGGCACGCGGGCGGGCGGGGTTCGATTCCCGGCCGATGAACCATATAGAATTTTTACTTATCCAAAACTTGTAACTATCTTGGTGGTTCAGTTTGTACGTAATAAGGGATGAAAGGCTCAGTTTTCAAAAATTATTCAAAATATTCTGCTTATGTTTGAATTTTTTCACAATAGATTTTCTCGATCCTGATAAATCGTCCTTAGTTATTCTAGTTGGAGGAAGGGATAGCAAACGTCTACCTATCAAAAAATGTGCAGGAGTGAGTGGAGAGGGTTCTGTGGGTTCACCATAAAAGTAAGTAATGGGCCAGGAATTGATCATGGCTTCAATCTCAACGAACACTGTTTCCAGTTTGTAGAGAGAGAGCGATGAACGGCCAACGATTTTTCTAAGACTTGTTTCGGTCGTTCTGATCATTCTTTCCCAAAATCCTCCCCACCATGCTCCTCTTTCAATTATATATTTCCAATGAATATTAAGAGAAGAGAAGAAATTCTTTACAGAAGAATCAGAAATGAAAACTCCACAGTTTTTTTAGTTCAGTGTCTGCACGTTTGAATGATTTTGCATTGTCACTGTATATAATTGAACACAATCCTCGTCGCACTATAAATCTTCTAAAGAATGCTTCCGTACTCATCGAAGGTACCAGTTCTAAATGAATGGCACGCGTTACTGCACAAGTGAATACTAAAAGGTAATGTTTATTGTTGCTCTCTTTAGTGAAAAATGGTCCAGCATAATCCAATCCAGTTACAGCGAACGGTGGTGACTGAAGAATTCGATCTGGAAGAAGTGGAGCTACGTCTTGAACTCCAGGGCGAACACTGTATCTTTTGCAAATCGGACATCTGCTCAACAAGGATTTAATTCGCTGTCTGCCTTTCACAACCCAAAATGTTTCGCGACGCAGGTATGAATTCGATTTCAGTTTTCCCATATTCCTCGCGAAAAATATTTACAGCATCTACAGACAATCGGTATGCATCTTCTACAGTTTTACCTCCATAAAATAAGTCATCAACGTAAATAGAAGAATTAAGCATTTTAAAACTCTCGGGATGGTCCTCTTTATACCCTTTCAGCTTGGATGTGTTTATTTACGCATTTCCGACTTGTAAGTACTACATCCCAGAATCTGTCGGCACCACTTACTATTCCCACATGTTGTAATTCTTCATTGCTGTTTACACTTAAATCTGCTGAATGTAAACCTCAGAGCTTCATTTTTTCGAGAGTGTTACGCCTGGGACTTTTTATGCGACAACCTTATATCGTGTTAGTTACTAGGCATTCTAATTTTATTTTATTCTTTTCGTTTTTATCCCATAATTATCAACTATTGGTTTCTTAGTTCCAAACGAAAAAACAGACAATCTTTCGTTTTGAATAGGCTCTAATTTTAAAGATCTCGCTAAGGTATCTTTAATAAACGATCTTTCGCTACCTTAGATCAAGAAGGATACGAACAACTTTAGTTTCGTTTTCGTTGCAAGCTAAACCAGTACATGTTTGTAGTAAAGTATTTCTCCAAACAGAAATATTACACTGAGAAACCAAAGTGTTAGTATTAACATTTGACACTAAAGGTTCCTTTTTCGAACTCGTGGCAACTGATTCATTTTTTGATAAATATCTCAGCTCGTTCCCCTCGAGACAATAGATCTGCAGGATTTTCTTTGCTACTGCAATGGTACCACTGGTTAGCGTTGCAAATTGCCTGGATTTCTGCTACACGGTTGCCAACGAATGGCTTCCTTGACATTTGGTGATTTCCTTATCCAATGTAGCGTTATTTGGGAGTCACTAAATAAGATAATATTGTTGCTCAACGTAGGTGAAACGTGTTTTAAATATTTAGCTAAGCGAGCAGCTACAACAGCTCCCATTAGCTCACATCTGGGGAGGGTTAAAGATTTTGAGGGGAGCTATTCTTACTTTTTACCATTATGAAACTGGTTTTAATTTCCTTCTTTTCATCAGTGTATCTAAAATATGCCACTGAACCACCGATGTGGGTATGAATTTGAGAATACTGAAATCGAATTCAGATGAATTACATACATTACATTACGGATGAAGTCAAATATTAAAGGGGAAGATGATTTCAATAAAGAAACAAAATTTTGGCGCATGATTTGGGATCCTAGTAACGATGTCATAAAATCAAACATGAAACCAGTTCAGGAGTCAATTGGAAATGGTAAAAGCGAAACAAAAAGGCCGATATTGAAAACTGTCGCCTTGCCCACGAGAAACCCTGGGGAAGATTACTGCTGTCTGTGAGGAGGCTCACAGCATGCTTAGCTGTTCCCTAGCTTACAGGGAGCAGAATCTTCAAAAGCGAGATTCAAATGGCAATGGAAAAAATGAAGGAGGTGAGGGCTTCTTCTGAAGCTGTTCTTCGAGCAGTGATGGCGAGTCTGCGAGGGCCGGTACCACCACCCAAACGGGCGACATCTCCACCTGGTAGAATGCTCGCCTGGCACGCGGGCGGGCGGGGTTCGATTCCCGGCCGATGAACCATATAGAATTTTTACTTATCCAAAACTTGTAACTATCTTGGTGGTTCAGTTTGTACGTAATAAGGGATGAAAGGCTCAGTTTTCAAAAATTATTCAAAATATTCTGCTTATGTTTGAATTTTTTCACAATAGATTTTCTCGATCCTGATAAATCGTCCTTAGTTATTCTAGTTGGAGGAAGGGATAGCAAACGTCTACCTATCAAAAAATGTGCAGGAGTGAGTGGAGAGGGTTCTGTGGGTTCACCATAAAAGTAAGTAATGGGCCAGGAATTGATCATGGCTTCAATCTCAACGAACACTGTTTCCAGTTTGTAGAGAGAGAGCGATGAACGGCCAACGATTTTTCTAAGACTTGTTTCGGTCGTTCTGATCATTCTTTCCCAAAATCCTCCCCACCATGCTCCTCTTTCAATTATATATTTCCAATGAATATTAAGAGAAGAGAAGAAATTCTTTACAGAAGAATCAGAAATGAAAACTCCACAGTTTTTTTAGTTCAGTGTCTGCACGTTTGAATGATTTTGCATTGTCACTGTATATAATTGAACACAATCCTCGTCGCACTATAAATCTTCTAAAGAATGCTTCCGTACTCATCGAAGGTACCAGTTCTAAATGAATGGCACGCGTTACTGCACAAGTGAATACTAAAAGGTAATGTTTATTGTTGCTCTCTTTAGTGAAAAATGGTCCAGCATAATCCAATCCAGTTACAGCGAACGGTGGTGACTGAAGAATTCGATCTGGAAGAAGTGGAGCTACGTCTTGAACTCCAGGGCGAACACTGTATCTTTTGCAAATCGGACATCTGCTCAACAAGGATTTAATTCGCTGTCTGCCTTTCACAACCCAAAATGTTTCGCGACGCAGGTATGAATTCGATTTCAGTTTTCCCATATTCCTCGCGAAAAATATTTACAGCATCTACAGACAATCGGTATGCATCTTCTACAGTTTTACCTCCATAAAATAAGTCATCAACGTAAATAGAAGAATTAAGCATTTTAAAACTCTCGGGATGGTCCTCTTTATACCCTTTCAGCTTGGATGTGTTTATTTACGCATTTCCGACTTGTAAGTACTACATCCCAGAATCTGTCGGCACCACTTACTATTCCCACATGTTGTAATTCTTCATTGCTGTTTACACTTAAATCTGCTGAATGTAAACCTCAGAGCTTCATTTTTTCGAGAGTGTTACGCCTGGGACTTTTTATGCGACAAGCTGATATCGTGTTAGTTACTAGGCATTCTAATTTTATTTTATTCTTTTCGTTTTTATCCCATAATTATCAACTATTGGTTTCTTAGTTCCAAACGAAAAAACAGAAAATCTTTCGTTTGGAATAGGCTCTAATTTTAAAGATCTCGCTAAGGTATCTTTAATAAACGATCTTTCGCTACCTTAGATCAAGAAGGATACGAACAACTTTAGTTTCGTTTTCGTTGCAAGCTAAACCAGTACATGTTTGTAGTAAAGTATTTTTCCAAACAGAAATATTACACTGAGAAACCAAAGTGTTAGTATTAACATTTGACACTAAAGGTTCCTTTTTCGAACTCGTGGCAACTGATTCATTTTTTGATAAATATCTGAGCTCGTTCCCCTCGAGACAATAGATCTGCAGGATTTTCTTTGCTACTGCAATGGTACCACTGGTTAGCGTTGCAAATTGCCTGGATTTCTGCTACACGGTTGCCAACGAATGGCTTCCTTGACATTTGGTGATTTCCTTATCCAATGTAGCGTTATTTGGGAGTCACTAAATAAGATAATATTGTTGCTCAACGTAGGTGAAACGTGTTTTAAATATTTAGCTAAGCGAGCAGCTACAACAGCTCCCATTAGCTCACATCTGGGGAGGGTTAAAGATTTTGAGGGGAGATATTCTTACTTTTTACCATTATGAAACTGGTTTTAATTTCCTTCTTTTCATCAGTGTATCTAAAATATGCCACTGAACCACCGATGTGGGTATGAATTTGAGAATACTGAAATCGAATTCAGATGAATTACATACATTACATTACGGATGAAGTCAAATATTAAAGGGGAAGATGATTTCAATAAAGAAACAAAATTTTGGCGCATGATTTGGGATCCTAGTAACGATGTCATAAAATCAAACATGAAACCAGTTCAGGAGTCAATTGGAAATGGTAAAAGCGAAACAAAAAGGCCGATATTGAAAACTGTCGCCTTGCCCACGAGAAACCCTGGGGAAGATTACTGCTGTCTGTGAGGAGGCTCACAGCATGCTTAGCTGTTCCCTAGCTTACAGGGAGCAGAATCTTCAAAAGCGAGATTCAAATGGCAATGGAAAAAATGAAGGAGGTGAGGGCTTCTTCTGAAGCTGTTCTTCGAGCAGTGATGGCGAGTCTGCGAGGGCCGGTACCACCACCCAAACGGGCGACATCTCCACCTGGTAGAATGCTCGCCTGGCACGCGGGCGGGCGGGGTTCGATTCCCGGCCGATGAACCATATAGAATTTTTACTTATCCAAAACTTGTAACTATCTTGGTGGTTCAGTTTGTACGTAATAAGGGATGAAAGGCTCAGTTTTCAAAAATTATTCAAAATATTCTGCTTATGTTTGAATTTTTTCACAATAGATTTTCTCGATCCTGATAAATCGTCCTTAGTTATTCTAGTTGGAGGAAGGGATAGCAAACGTCTACCTATCAAAAAATGTGCAGGAGTGAGTGGAGAGGGTTCTGTGGGTTCACCATAAAAGTAAGTAATGGGCCAGGAATTGATCATGGCTTCAATCTCAACGAACACTGTTTCCAGTTTGTAGAGAGAGAGCGATGAACGGCCAACGATTTTTCTAAGACTTGTTTCGGTCGTTCTGATCATTCTTTCCCAAAATCCTCCCCACCATGCTCCTCTTTCAATTATATATTTCCAATGAATATTAAGAGAAGAGAAGAAATTCTTTACAGAAGAATCAGAAATGAAAACTCCACAGTTTTTTTAGTTCAGTGTCTGCACGTTTGAATGATTTTGCATTGTCACTGTATATAATTGAACACAATCCTCGTCGCACTATAAATCTTCTAAAGAATGCTTCCGTACTCATCGAAGGTACCAGTTCTAAATGAATGGCACGCGTTACTGCACAAGTGAATACTAAAAGGTAATGTTTATTGTTGCTCTCTTTAGTGAAAAATGGTCCAGCATAATCCAATCCAGTTACAGCGAACGGTGGTGACTGAAGAATTCGATCTGGAAGAAGTGGAGCTACGTCTTGAACTCCAGGGCGAACACTGTATCTTTTGCAAATCGGACATCTGCTCAACAAGGATTTAATTCGCTGTCTGCCTTTCACAACCCAAAATGTTTCGCGACGCAGGTATGAATTCGATTTCAGTTTTCCCATATTCCTCGCGAAAAATATTTACAGCATCTACAGACAATCGGTATGCATCTTCTACAGTTTTACCTCCATAAAATAAGTCATCAACGTAAATAGAAGAATTAAGCATTTTAAAACTCTCGGGATGGTCCTCTTTATACCCTTTCAGCTTGGATGTGTTTATTTACGCATTTCCGACTTGTAAGTACTACATCCCAGAATCTGTCGGCACCACTTACTATTCCCACATGTTGTAATTCTTCATTGCTGTTTACACTTAAATCTGCTGAATGTAAACCTCAGAGCTTCATTTTTTCGAGAGTGTTACGCCTGGGACTTTTTATGCGACAACCTTATATCGTGTTAGTTACTAGGCATTCTAATTTTATTTTATTCTTTTCGTTTTTATCCCATAATTATCAACTATTGGTTTCTTAGTTCCAAACGAAAAAACAGAAAATCTTTCGTTTGGAATAGGCTCTAATTTTAAAGATCTCGCTAAGGTATCTTTAATAAACGATCTTTCGCTACCTTAGATCAAGAAGGATACGAACAACTTTAGTTTCGTTTTCGTTGCAAGCTAAACCAGTACATGTTTGTAGTAAAGTATTTTTCCAAACAGAAATATTACACTGAGAAACCAAAGTGTTAGTATTAACATTTGACACTAAAGGTTCCTTTTTCGAACTCGTGGCAACTGATTCATTTTTTGATAAATATCTGAGCTCGTTCCCCTCGAGACAATAGATCTGCAGGATTTTCTTTGCTACTGCAATGGTACCACTGGTTAGCGTTGCAAATTGCCTGGATTTCTGCTACACGGTTGCCAACGAATGGCTTCCTTGACATTTGGTGATTTCCTTATCCAATGTAGCGTTATTTGGGAGTCACTAAATAAGATAATATTGTTGCTCAACGTAGGTGAAACGTGTTTTAAATATTTAGCTAAGCGAGCAGCTACAACAGCTCCCATTAGCTCACATCTGGGGAGGGTTAAAGATTTTGAGGGGAGATATTCTTACTTTTTACCATTATGAAACTGGTTTTAATTTCCTTCTTTTCATCAGTGTATCTAAAATATGCCACTGAACCACCGATGTGGGTATGAATTTGAGAATACTGAAATCGAATTCAGATGAATTACATACATTACATTACGGATGAAGTCAAATATTAAAGGGGAAGATGATTTCAATAAAGAAACAAAATTTTGGCGCATGATTTGGGATCCTAGTAACGATGTCATAAAATCAAACATGAAACCAGTTCAGGAGTCAATTGGAAATGGTAAAAGCGAAACAAAAAGGCCGATATTGAAAACTGTCGCCTTGCCCACGAGAAACCCTGGGGAAGATTACTGCTGTCTGTGAGGAGGCTCACAGCATGCTTAGCTGTTCCCTAGCTTACAGGGAGCAGAATCTTCAAAAGCGAGATTCAAATGGCAATGGAAAAAATGAAGGAGGTGAGGGCTTCTTCTGAAGCTGTTCTTCGAGCAGTGATGGCGAGTCTGCGAGGGCCGGTACCACCACCCAAACGGGCGACATCTCCACCTGGTAGAATGCTCGCCTGGCACGCGGGCGGGCGGGGTTCGATTCCCGGCCGATGAACCATATAGAATTTTTACTTATCCAAAACTTGTAACTATCTTGGTGGTTCAGTTTGTACGTAATAAGGGATGAAAGGCTCAGTTTTCAAAAATTATTCAAAATATTCTGCTTATGTTTGAATTTTTTCACAATAGATTTTCTCGATCCTGATAAATCGTCCTTAGTTATTCTAGTTGGAGGAAGGGATAGCAAACGTCTACCTATCAAAAAATGTGCAGGAGTGAGTGGAGAGGGTTCTGTGGGTTCACCATAAAAGTAAGTAATGGGCCAGGAATTGATCATGGCTTCAATCTCAACGAACACTGTTTCCAGTTTGTAGAGAGAGAGCGATGAACGGCCAACGATTTTTCTAAGACTTGTTTCGGTCGTTCTGATCATTCTTTCCCAAAATCCTCCCCACCATGCTCCTCTTTCAATTATATATTTCCAATGAATATTAAGAGAAGAGAAGAAATTCTTTACAGAAGAATCAGAAATGAAAACTCCACAGTTTTTTTAGTTCAGTGTCTGCACGTTTGAATGATTTTGCATTGTCACTGTATATAATTGAACACAATCCTCGTCGCACTATAAATCTTCTAAAGAATGCTTCCGTACTCATCGAAGGTACCAGTTCTAAATGAATGGCACGCGTTACTGCACAAGTGAATACTAAAAGGTAATGTTTATTGTTGCTCTCTTTAGTGAAAAATGGTCCAGCATAATCCAATCCAGTTACAGCGAACGGTGGTGACTGAAGAATTCGATCTGGAAGAAGTGGAGCTACGTCTTGAACTCCAGGGCGAACACTGTATCTTTTGCAAATCGGACATCTGCTCAACAAGGATTTAATTCGCTGTCTGCCTTTCACAACCCAAAATGTTTCGCGACGCAGGTATGAATTCGATTTCAGTTTTCCCATATTCCTCGCGAAAAATATTTACAGCATCTACAGACAATCGGTATGCATCTTCTACAGTTTTACCTCCATAAAATAAGTCATCAACGTAAATAGAAGAATTAAGCATTTTAAAACTCTCGGGATGGTCCTCTTTATACCCTTTCAGCTTGGATGTGTTTATTTACGCATTTCCGACTTGTAAGTACTACATCCCAGAATCTGTCGGCACCACTTACTATTCCCACATGTTGTAATTCTTCATTGCTGTTTACACTTAAATCTGCTGAATGTAAACCTCAGAGCTTCATTTTTTCGAGAGTGTTACGCCTGGGACTTTTTATGCGACAACCTTATATCGTGTTAGTTACTAGGCATTCTAATTTTATTTTATTCTTTTCGTTTTTATCCCATAATTATCAACTATTGGTTTCTTAGTTCCAAACGAAAAAACAGACAATCTTTCGTTTTGAATAGGCTCTAATTTTAAAGATCTCGCTAAGGTATCTTTAATAAACGATCTTTCGCTACCTTAGATCAAGAAGGATACGAACAACTTTAGTTTCGTTTTCGTTGCAAGCTAAACCAGTACATGTTTGTAGTAAAGTATTTCTCCAAACAGAAATATTACACTGAGAAACCAAAGTGTTAGTATTAACATTTGACACTAAAGGTTCCTTTTTCGAACTCGTGGCAACTGATTCATTTTTTGATAAATATCTCAGCTCGTTCCCCTCGAGACAATAGATCTGCAGGATTTTCTTTGCTACTGCAATGGTACCACTGGTTAGCGTTGCAAATTGCCTGGATTTCTGCTACACGGTTGCCAACGAATGGCTTCCTTGACATTTGGTGATTTCCTTATCCAATGTAGCGTTATTTGGGAGTCACTAAATAAGATAATATTGTTGCTCAACGTAGGTGAAACGTGTTTTAAATATTTAGCTAAGCGAGCAGCTACAACAGCTCCCATTAGCTCACATCTGGGGAGGGTTAAAGATTTTGAGGGGAGCTATTCTTACTTTTTACCATTATGAAACTGGTTTTAATTTCCTTCTTTTCATCAGTGTATCTAAAATATGCCACTGAACCACCGATGTGGGTATGAATTTGAGAATACTGAAATCGAATTCAGATGAATTACATACATTACATTACGGATGAAGTCAAATATTAAAGGGGAAGATGATTTCAATAAAGAAACAAAATTTTGGCGCATGATTTGGGATCCTAGTAACGATGTCATAAAATCAAACATGAAACCAGTTCAGGAGTCAATTGGAAATGGTAAAAGCGAAACAAAAAGGCCGATATTGAAAACTGTCGCCTTGCCCACGAGAAACCCTGGGGAAGATTACTGCTGTCTGTGAGGAGGCTCACAGCATGCTTAGCTGTTCCCTAGCTTACAGGGAGCAGAATCTTCAAAAGCGAGATTCAAATGGCAATGGAAAAAATGAAGGAGGTGAGGGCTTCTTCTGAAGCTGTTCTTCGAGCAGTGATGGCGAGTCTGCGAGGGCCGGTACCACCACCCAAACGGGCGACATCTCCACCTGGTAGAATGCTCGCCTGGCACGCGGGCGGGCGGGGTTCGATTCCCGGCCGATGAACCATATAGAATTTTTACTTATCCAAAACTTGTAACTATCTTGGTGGTTCAGTTTGTACGTAATAAGGGATGAAAGGCTCAGTTTTCAAAAATTATTCAAAATATTCTGCTTATGTTTGAATTTTTTCACAATAGATTTTCTCGATCCTGATAAATCGTCCTTAGTTATTCTAGTTGGAGGAAGGGATAGCAAACGTCTACCTATCAAAAAATGTGCAGGAGTGAGTGGAGAGGGTTCTGTGGGTTCACCATAAAAGTAAGTAATGGGCCAGGAATTGATCATGGCTTCAATCTCAACGAACACTGTTTCCAGTTTGTAGAGAGAGAGCGATGAACGGCCAACGATTTTTCTAAGACTTGTTTCGGTCGTTCTGATCATTCTTTCCCAAAATCCTCCCCACCATGCTCCTCTTTCAATTATATATTTCCAATGAATATTAAGAGAAGAGAAGAAATTCTTTACAGAAGAATCAGAAATGAAAACTCCACAGTTTTTTTAGTTCAGTGTCTGCACGTTTGAATGATTTTGCATTGTCACTGTATATAATTGAACACAATCCTCGTCGCACTATAAATCTTCTAAAGAATGCTTCCGTACTCATCGAAGGTACCAGTTCTAAATGAATGGCACGCGTTACTGCACAAGTGAATACTAAAAGGTAATGTTTATTGTTGCTCTCTTTAGTGAAAAATGGTCCAGCATAATCCAATCCAGTTACAGCGAACGGTGGTGACTGAAGAATTCGATCTGGAAGAAGTGGAGCTACGTCTTGAACTCCAGGGCGAACACTGTATCTTTTGCAAATCGGACATCTGCTCAACAAGGATTTAATTCGCTGTCTGCCTTTCACAACCCAAAATGTTTCGCGACGCAGGTATGAATTCGATTTCAGTTTTCCCATATTCCTCGCGAAAAATATTTACAGCATCTACAGACAATCGGTATGCATCTTCTACAGTTTTACCTCCATAAAATAAGTCATCAACGTAAATAGAAGAATTAAGCATTTTAAAACTCTCGGGATGGTCCTCTTTATACCCTTTCAGCTTGGATGTGTTTATTTACGCATTTCCGACTTGTAAGTACTACATCCCAGAATCTGTCGGCACCACTTACTATTCCCACATGTTGTAATTCTTCATTGCTGTTTACACTTAAATCTGCTGAATGTAAACCTCAGAGCTTCATTTTTTCGAGAGTGTTACGCCTGGGACTTTTTATGCGACAACCTTATATCGTGTTAGTTACTAGGCATTCTAATTTTATTTTATTCTTTTCGTTTTTATCCCATAATTATCAACTATTGGTTTCTTAGTTCCAAACGAAAAAACAGACAATCTTTCGTTTTGAATAGGCTCTAATTTTAAAGATCTCGCTAAGGTATCTTTAATAAACGATCTTTCGCTACCTTAGATCAAGAAGGATACGAACAACTTTAGTTTCATTTTCGTTGCAAGCTAAACCAGTACATGTTTGTAGTAAAGTATTTCTCCAAACAGAAATATTACACTGAGAAACCAAAGTGTTAGTATTAACATTTGACACTAAAGGTTCCTTTTTCGAACTCGTGGCAACTGATTCATTTTTTGATAAATATCTCAGCTCGTTCCCCTCGAGACAATAGATCTGCAGGATTTTCTTTGCTACTGCAATGGTACCACTGGTTAGCGTTGCAAATTGCCTGGATTTCTGCTACACGGTTGCCAACGAATGGCTTCCTTGACATTTGGTGATTTCCTTATCCAATGTAGCGTTATTTGGGAGTCACTAAATAAGATAATATTGTTGCTCAACGTAGGTGAAACGTGTTTTAAATATTTAGCTAAGCGAGCAGCTACAACAGCTCCCATTAGCTCACATCTGGGGAGGGTTAAAGATTTTGAGGGGAGCTATTCTTACTTTTTACCATTATGAAACTGGTTTTAATTTCCTTCTTTTCATCAGTGTATCTAAAATATGCCACTGAACCACCGATGTGGGTATGAATTTGAGAATACTGAAATCGAATTCAGATGAATTACATACATTACATTACGGATGAAGTCAAATATTAAAGGGGAAGATGATTTCAATAAAGAAACAAAATTTTGGCGCATGATTTGGGATCCTAGTAACGATGTCATAAAATCAAACATGAAACCAGTTCAGGAGTCAATTGGAAATGGTAAAAGCGAAACAAAAAGGCCGATATTGAAAACTGTCGCCTTGCCCACGAGAAACCCTGGGGAAGATTACTGCTGTCTGTGAGGAGGCTCACAGCATGCTTAGCTGTTCCCTAGCTTACAGGGAGCAGAATCTTCAAAAGCGAGATTCAAATGGCAATGGAAAAAATGAAGGAGGTGAGGGCTTCTTCTGAAGCTGTTCTTCGAGCAGTGATGGCGAGTCTGCGAGGGCCGGTACCACCACCCAAACGGGCGACATCTCCACCTGGTAGAATGCTCGCCTGGCACGCGGGCGGGCGGGGTTCGATTCCCGGCCGATGAACCATATAGAATTTTTACTTATCCAAAACTTGTAACTATCTTGGTGGTTCAGTTTGTACGTAATAAGGGATGAAAGGCTCAGTTTTCAAAAATTATTCAAAATATTCTGCTTATGTTTGAATTTTTTCACAATAGATTTTCTCGATCCTGATAAATCGTCCTTAGTTATTCTAGTTGGAGGAAGGGATAGCAAACGTCTACCTATCAAAAAATGTGCAGGAGTGAGTGGAGAGGGTTCTGTGGGTTCACCATAAAAGTAAGTAATGGGCCAGGAATTGATCATGGCTTCAATCTCAACGAACACTGTTTCCAGTTTGTAGAGAGAGAGCGATGAACGGCCAACGATTTTTCTAAGACTTGTTTCGGTCGTTCTGATCATTCTTTCCCAAAATCCTCCCCACCATGCTCCTCTTTCAATTATATATTTCCAATGAATATTAAGAGAAGAGAAGAAATTCTTTACAGAAGAATCAGAAATGAAAACTCCACAGTTTTTTTAGTTCAGTGTCTGCACGTTTGAATGATTTTGCATTGTCACTGTATATAATTGAACACAATCCTCGTCGCACTATAAATCTTCTAAAGAATGCTTCCGTACTCATCGAAGGTACCAGTTCTAAATGAATGGCACGCGTTACTGCACAAGTGAATACTAAAAGGTAATGTTTATTGTTGCTCTCTTTAGTGAAAAATGGTCCAGCATAATCCAATCCAGTTACAGCGAACGGTGGTGACTGAAGAATTCGATCTGGAAGAAGTGGAGCTACGTCTTGAACTCCAGGGCGAACACTGTATCTTTTGCAAATCGGACATCTGCTCAACAAGGATTTAATTCGCTGTCTGCCTTTCACAACCCAAAATGTTTCGCGACGCAGGTATGAATTCGATTTCAGTTTTCCCATATTCCTCGCGAAAAATATTTACAGCATCTACAGACAATCGGTATGCATCTTCTACAGTTTTACCTCCATAAAATAAGTCATCAACGTAAATAGAAGAATTAAGCATTTTAAAACTCTCGGGATGGTCCTCTTTATACCCTTTCAGCTTGGATGTGTTTATTTACGCATTTCCGACTTGTAAGTACTACATCCCAGAATCTGTCGGCACCACTTACTATTCCCACATGTTGTAATTCTTCATTGCTGTTTACACTTAAATCTGCTGAATGTAAACCTCAGAGCTTCATTTTTTCGAGAGTGTTACGCCTGGGACTTTTTATGCGACAACCTTATATCGTGTTAGTTACTAGGCATTCTAATTTTATTTTATTCTTTTCGTTTTTATCCCATAATTATCAACTATTGGTTTCTTAGTTCCAAACGAAAAAACAGACAATCTTTCGTTTTGAATAGGCTCTAATTTTAAAGATCTCGCTAAGGTATCTTTAATAAACGATCTTTCGCTACCTTAGATCAAGAAGGATACGAACAACTTTAGTTTCGTTTTCGTTGCAAGCTAAACCAGTACATGTTTGTAGTAAAGTATTTCTCCAAACAGAAATATTACACTGAGAAACCAAAGTGTTAGTATTAACATTTGACACTAAAGGTTCCTTTTTCGAACTCGTGGCAACTGATTCATTTTTTGATAAATATCTCAGCTCGTTCCCCTCGAGACAATAGATCTGCAGGATTTTCTTTGCTACTGCAATGGTACCACTGGTTAGCGTTGCAAATTGCCTGGATTTCTGCTACACGGTTGCCAACGAATGGCTTCCTTGACATTTGGTGATTTCCTTATCCAATGTAGCGTTATTTGGGAGTCACTAAATAAGATAATATTGTTGCTCAACGTAGGTGAAACGTGTTTTAAATATTTAGCTAAGCGAGCAGCTACAACAGCTCCCATTAGCTCACATCTGGGGAGGGTTAAAGATTTTGAGGGGAGCTATTCTTACTTTTTACCATTATGAAACTGGTTTTAATTTCCTTCTTTTCATCAGTGTATCTAAAATATGCCACTGAACCACCGATGTGGGTATGAATTTGAGAATACTGAAATCGAATTCAGATGAATTACATACATTACATTACGGATGAAGTCAAATATTAAAGGGGAAGATGATTTCAATAAAGAAACAAAATTTTGGCGCATGATTTGGGATCCTAGTAACGATGTCATAAAATCAAACATGAAACCAGTTCAGGAGTCAATTGGAAATGGTAAAAGCGAAACAAAAAGGCCGATATTGAAAACTGTCGCCTTGCCCACGAGAAACCCTGGGGAAGATTACTGCTGTCTGTGAGGAGGCTCACAGCATGCTTAGCTGTTCCCTAGCTTACAGGGAGCAGAATCTTCAAAAGCGAGATTCAAATGGCAATGGAAAAAATGAAGGAGGTGAGGGCTTCTTCTGAAGCTGTTCTTCGAGCAGTGATGGCGAGTCTGCGAGGGCCGGTACCACCACCCAAACGGGCGACATCTCCACCTGGTAGAATGCTCGCCTGGCACGCGGGCGGGCGGGGTTCGATTCCCGGCCGATGAACCATATAGAATTTTTACTTATCCAAAACTTGTAACTATCTTGGTGGTTCAGTTTGTACGTAATAAGGGATGAAAGGCTCAGTTTTCAAAAATTATTCAAAATATTCTGCTTATGTTTGAATTTTTTCACAATAGATTTTCTCGATCCTGATAAATCGTCCTTAGTTATTCTAGTTGGAGGAAGGGATAGCAAACGTCTACCTATCAAAAAATGTGCAGGAGTGAGTGGAGAGGGTTCTGTGGGTTCACCATAAAAGTAAGTAATGGGCCAGGAATTGATCATGGCTTCAATCTCAACGAACACTGTTTCCAGTTTGTAGAGAGAGAGCGATGAACGGCCAACGATTTTTCTAAGACTTGTTTCGGTCGTTCTGATCATTCTTTCCCAAAATCCTCCCCACCATGCTCCTCTTTCAATTATATATTTCCAATGAATATTAAGAGAAGAGAAGAAATTCTTTACAGAAGAATCAGAAATGAAAACTCCACAGTTTTTTTAGTTCAGTGTCTGCACGTTTGAATGATTTTGCATTGTCACTGTATATAATTGAACACAATCCTCGTCGCACTATAAATCTTCTAAAGAATGCTTCCGTACTCATCGAAGGTACCAGTTCTAAATGAATGGCACGCGTTACTGCACAAGTGAATACTAAAAGGTAATGTTTATTGTTGCTCTCTTTAGTGAAAAATGGTCCAGCATAATCCAATCCAGTTACAGCGAACGGTGGTGACTGAAGAATTCGATCTGGAAGAAGTGGAGCTACGTCTTGAACTCCAGGGCGAACACTGTATCTTTTGCAAATCGGACATCTGCTCAACAAGGATTTAATTCGCTGTCTGCCTTTCACAACCCAAAATGTTTCGCGACGCAGGTATGAATTCGATTTCAGTTTTCCCATATTCCTCGCGAAAAATATTTACAGCATCTACAGACAATCGGTATGCATCTTCTACAGTTTTACCTCCATAAAATAAGTCATCAACGTAAATAGAAGAATTAAGCATTTTAAAACTCTCGGGATGGTCCTCTTTATACCCTTTCAGCTTGGATGTGTTTATTTACGCATTTCCGACTTGTAAGTACTACATCCCAGAATCTGTCGGCACCACTTACTATTCCCACATGTTGTAATTCTTCATTGCTGTTTACACTTAAATCTGCTGAATGTAAACCTCAGAGCTTCATTTTTTCGAGAGTGTTACGCCTGGGACTTTTTATGCGACAACCTTATATCGTGTTAGTTACTAGGCATTCTAATTTTATTTTATTCTTTTCGTTTTTATCCCATAATTATCAACTATTGGTTTCTTAGTTCCAAACGAAAAAACAGACAATCTTTCGTTTTGAATAGGCTCTAATTTTAAAGATCTCGCTAAGGTATCTTTAATAAACGATCTTTCGCTACCTTAGATCAAGAAGGATACGAACAACTTTAGTTTCATTTTCGTTGCAAGCTAAACCAGTACATGTTTGTAGTAAAGTATTTCTCCAAACAGAAATATTACACTGAGAAACCAAAGTGTTAGTATTAACATTTGACACTAAAGGTTCCTTTTTCGAACTCGTGGCAACTGATTCATTTTTTGATAAATATCTCAGCTCGTTCCCCTCGAGACAATAGATCTGCAGGATTTTCTTTGCTACTGCAATGGTACCACTGGTTAGCGTTGCAAATTGCCTGGATTTCTGCTACACGGTTGCCAACGAATGGCTTCCTTGACATTTGGTGATTTCCTTATCCAATGTAGCGTTATTTGGGAGTCACTAAATAAGATAATATTGTTGCTCAACGTAGGTGAAACGTGTTTTAAATATTTAGCTAAGCGAGCAGCTACAACAGCTCCCATTAGCTCACATCTGGGGAGGGTTAAAGATTTTGAGGGGAGCTATTCTTACTTTTTACCATTATGAAACTGGTTTTAATTTCCTTCTTTTCATCAGTGTATCTAAAATATGCCACTGAACCACCGATGTGGGTATGAATTTGAGAATACTGAAATCGAATTCAGATGAATTACATACATTACATTACGGATGAAGTCAAATATTAAAGGGGAAGATGATTTCAATAAAGAAACAAAATTTTGGCGCATGATTTGGGATCCTAGTAACGATGTCATAAAATCAAACATGAAACCAGTTCAGGAGTCAATTGGAAATGGTAAAAGCGAAACAAAAAGGCCGATATTGAAAACTGTCGCCTTGCCCACGAGAAACCCTGGGGAAGATTACTGCTGTCTGTGAGGAGGCTCACAGCATGCTTAGCTGTTCCCTAGCTTACAGGGAGCAGAATCTTCAAAAGCGAGATTCAAATGGCAATGGAAAAAATGAAGGAGGTGAGGGCTTCTTCTGAAGCTGTTCTTCGAGCAGTGATGGCGAGTCTGCGAGGGCCGGTACCACCACCCAAACGGGCGACATCTCCACCTGGTAGAATGCTCGCCTGGCACGCGGGCGGGCGGGGTTCGATTCCCGGCCGATGAACCATATAGAATTTTTACTTATCCAAAACTTGTAACTATCTTGGTGGTTCAGTTTGTACGTAATAAGGGATGAAAGGCTCAGTTTTCAAAAATTATTCAAAATATTCTGCTTATGTTTGAATTTTTTCACAATAGATTTTCTCGATCCTGATAAATCGTCCTTAGTTATTCTAGTTGGAGGAAGGGATAGCAAACGTCTACCTATCAAAAAATGTGCAGGAGTGAGTGGAGAGGGTTCTGTGGGTTCACCATAAAAGTAAGTAATGGGCCAGGAATTGATCATGGCTTCAATCTCAACGAACACTGTTTCCAGTTTGTAGAGAGAGAGCGATGAACGGCCAACGATTTTTCTAAGACTTGTTTCGGTCGTTCTGATCATTCTTTCCCAAAATCCTCCCCACCATGCTCCTCTTTCAATTATATATTTCCAATGAATATTAAGAGAAGAGAAGAAATTCTTTACAGAAGAATCAGAAATGAAAACTCCACAGTTTTTTTAGTTCAGTGTCTGCACGTTTGAATGATTTTGCATTGTCACTGTATATAATTGAACACAATCCTCGTCGCACTATAAATCTTCTAAAGAATGCTTCCGTACTCATCGAAGGTACCAGTTCTAAATGAATGGCACGCGTTACTGCACAAGTGAATACTAAAAGGTAATGTTTATTGTTGCTCTCTTTAGTGAAAAATGGTCCAGCATAATCCAATCCAGTTACAGCGAACGGTGGTGACTGAAGAATTCGATCTGGAAGAAGTGGAGCTACGTCTTGAACTCCAGGGCGAACACTGTATCTTTTGCAAATCGGACATCTGCTCAACAAGGATTTAATTCGCTGTCTGCCTTTCACAACCCAAAATGTTTCGCGACGCAGGTATGAATTCGATTTCAGTTTTCCCATATTCCTCGCGAAAAATATTTACAGCATCTACAGACAATCGGTATGCATCTTCTACAGTTTTACCTCCATAAAATAAGTCATCAACGTAAATAGAAGAATTAAGCATTTTAAAACTCTCGGGATGGTCCTCTTTATACCCTTTCAGCTTGGATGTGTTTATTTACGCATTTCCGACTTGTAAGTACTACATCCCAGAATCTGTCGGCACCACTTACTATTCCCACATGTTGTAATTCTTCATTGCTGTTTACACTTAAATCTGCTGAATGTAAACCTCAGAGCTTCATTTTTTCGAGAGTGTTACGCCTGGGACTTTTTATGCGACAAGCTGATATCGTGTTAGTTACTAGGCATTCTAATTTTATTTTATTCTTTTCGTTTTTATCCCATAATTATCAACTATTGGTTTCTTAGTTCCAAACGAAAAAACAGAAAATCTTTCGTTTGGAATAGGCTCTAATTTTAAAGATCTCGCTAAGGTATCTTTAATAAACGATCTTTCGCTACCTTAGATCAAGAAGGATACGAACAACTTTAGTTTCGTTTTCGTTGCAAGCTAAACCAGTACATGTTTGTAGTAAAGTATTTTTCCAAACAGAAATATTACACTGAGAAACCAAAGTGTTAGTATTAACATTTGACACTAAAGGTTCCTTTTTCGAACTCGTGGCAACTGATTCATTTTTTGATAAATATCTGAGCTCGTTCCCCTCGAGACAATAGATCTGCAGGATTTTCTTTGCTACTGCAATGGTACCACTGGTTAGCGTTGCAAATTGCCTGGATTTCTGCTACACGGTTGCCAACGAATGGCTTCCTTGACATTTGGTGATTTCCTTATCCAATGTAGCGTTATTTGGGAGTCACTAAATAAGATAATATTGTTGCTCAACGTAGGTGAAACGTGTTTTAAATATTTAGCTAAGCGAGCAGCTACAACAGCTCCCATTAGCTCACATCTGGGGAGGGTTAAAGATTTTGAGGGGAGATATTCTTACTTTTTACCATTATGAAACTGGTTTTAATTTCCTTCTTTTCATCAGTGTATCTAAAATATGCCACTGAACCACCGATGTGGGTATGAATTTGAGAATACTGAAATCGAATTCAGATGAATTACATACATTACATTACGGATGAAGTCAAATATTAAAGGGGAAGATGATTTCAATAAAGAAACAAAATTTTGGCGCATGATTTGGGATCCTAGTAACGATGTCATAAAATCAAACATGAAACCAGTTCAGGAGTCAATTGGAAATGGTAAAAGCGAAACAAAAAGGCCGATATTGAAAACTGTCGCCTTGCCCACGAGAAACCCTGGGGAAGATTACTGCTGTCTGTGAGGAGGCTCACAGCATGCTTAGCTGTTCCCTAGCTTACAGGGAGCAGAATCTTCAAAAGCGAGATTCAAATGGCAATGGAAAAAATGAAGGAGGTGAGGGCTTCTTCTGAAGCTGTTCTTCGAGCAGTGATGGCGAGTCTGCGAGGGCCGGTACCACCACCCAAACGGGCGACATCTCCACCTGGTAGAATGCTCGCCTGGCACGCGGGCGGGCGGGGTTCGATTCCCGGCCGATGAACCATATAGAATTTTTACTTATCCAAAACTTGTAACTATCTTGGTGGTTCAGTTTGTACGTAATAAGGGATGAAAGGCTCAGTTTTCAAAAATTATTCAAAATATTCTGCTTATGTTTGAATTTTTTCACAATAGATTTTCTCGATCCTGATAAATCGTCCTTAGTTATTCTAGTTGGAGGAAGGGATAGCAAACGTCTACCTATCAAAAAATGTGCAGGAGTGAGTGGAGAGGGTTCTGTGGGTTCACCATAAAAGTAAGTAATGGGCCAGGAATTGATCATGGCTTCAATCTCAACGAACACTGTTTCCAGTTTGTAGAGAGAGAGCGATGAACGGCCAACGATTTTTCTAAGACTTGTTTCGGTCGTTCTGATCATTCTTTCCCAAAATCCTCCCCACCATGCTCCTCTTTCAATTATATATTTCCAATGAATATTAAGAGAAGAGAAGAAATTCTTTACAGAAGAATCAGAAATGAAAACTCCACAGTTTTTTTAGTTCAGTGTCTGCACGTTTGAATGATTTTGCATTGTCACTGTATATAATTGAACACAATCCTCGTCGCACTATAAATCTTCTAAAGAATGCTTCCGTACTCATCGAAGGTACCAGTTCTAAATGAATGGCACGCGTTACTGCACAAGTGAATACTAAAAGGTAATGTTTATTGTTGCTCTCTTTAGTGAAAAATGGTCCAGCATAATCCAATCCAGTTACAGCGAACGGTGGTGACTGAAGAATTCGATCTGGAAGAAGTGGAGCTACGTCTTGAACTCCAGGGCGAACACTGTATCTTTTGCAAATCGGACATCTGCTCAACAAGGATTTAATTCGCTGTCTGCCTTTCACAACCCAAAATGTTTCGCGACGCAGGTATGAATTCGATTTCAGTTTTCCCATATTCCTCGCGAAAAATATTTACAGCATCTACAGACAATCGGTATGCATCTTCTACAGTTTTACCTCCATAAAATAAGTCATCAACGTAAATAGAAGAATTAAGCATTTTAAAACTCTCGGGATGGTCCTCTTTATACCCTTTCAGCTTGGATGTGTTTATTTACGCATTTCCGACTTGTAAGTACTACATCCCAGAATCTGTCGGCACCACTTACTATTCCCACATGTTGTAATTCTTCATTGCTGTTTACACTTAAATCTGCTGAATGTAAACCTCAGAGCTTCATTTTTTCGAGAGTGTTACGCCTGGGACTTTTTATGCGACAACCTTATATCGTGTTAGTTACTAGGCATTCTAATTTTATTTTATTCTTTTCGTTTTTATCCCATAATTATCAACTATTGGTTTCTTAGTTCCAAACGAAAAAACAGACAATCTTTCGTTTTGAATAGGCTCTAATTTTAAAGATCTCGCTAAGGTATCTTTAATAAACGATCTTTCGCTACCTTAGATCAAGAAGGATACGAACAACTTTAGTTTCGTTTTCGTTGCAAGCTAAACCAGTACATGTTTGTAGTAAAGTATTTCTCCAAACAGAAATATTACACTGAGAAACCAAAGTGTTAGTATTAACATTTGACACTAAAGGTTCCTTTTTCGAACTCGTGGCAACTGATTCATTTTTTGATAAATATCTCAGCTCGTTCCCCTCGAGACAATAGATCTGCAGGATTTTCTTTGCTACTGCAATGGTACCACTGGTTAGCGTTGCAAATTGCCTGGATTTCTGCTACACGGTTGCCAACGAATGGCTTCCTTGACATTTGGTGATTTCCTTATCCAATGTAGCGTTATTTGGGAGTCACTAAATAAGATAATATTGTTGCTCAACGTAGGTGAAACGTGTTTTAAATATTTAGCTAAGCGAGCAGCTACAACAGCTCCCATTAGCTCACATCTGGGGAGGGTTAAAGATTTTGAGGGGAGCTATTCTTACTTTTTACCATTATGAAACTGGTTTTAATTTCCTTATTTTCATCAGTGTATCTAAAATATGCCACTGAACCACCGATGTGGGTATGAATTTGAGAATACTGAAATCGAATTCAGATGAATTACATACATTACATTACGGATGAAGTCAAATATTAAAGGGGAAGATGATTTCAATAAAGAAACAAAATTTTGGCGCATGATTTGGGATCCTAGTAACGATGTCATAAAATCAAACATGAAACCAGTTCAGGAGTCAATTGGAAATGGTAAAAGCGAAACAAAAAGGCCGATATTGAAAACTGTCGCCTTGCCCACGAGAAACCCTGGGGAAGATTACTGCTGTCTGTGAGGAGGCTCACAGCATGCTTAGCTGTTCCCTAGCTTACAGGGAGCAGAATCTTCAAAAGCGAGATTCAAATGGCAATGGAAAAAATGAAGGAGGTGAGGGCTTCTTCTGAAGCTGTTCTTCGAGCAGTGATGGCGAGTCTGCGAGGGCCGGTACCACCACCCAAACGGGCGACATCTCCACCTGGTAGAATGCTCGCCTGGCACGCGGGCGGGCGGGGTTCGATTCCCGGCCGATGAACCATATAGAATTTTTACTTATCCAAAACTTGTAACTATCTTGGTGGTTCACTTTGTACGTAATAAGGGATGAAAGGCTCAGTTTTCAAAAATTATTCAAAATATTCTGCTTATGTTTGAATTTTTTCACAATAGATTTTCTCGATCCTGATAAATCGTCCTTCGTTATTCTAGTTGGAGGAAGGGATAGCAAACGTCTACCTATCAAAAAATGTGCAGGAGTGAGTGGAGAGGGTTCTGTGGGTTCACTATAAAAGTAAGTAATGGGCCAGGAATTGATCATGGCTTCAATCTCAACGAACACTGTTTCCAGTTTGTAGAGAGAGAGCGATGAACGGCCAACGATTTTTCTAAGACTTGTTTCGGTCGTTCTGATCATTCTTTCCCAAAATCCTCCCCACCATGCTCCTCTTTCAATTATATATTTCCAATGAATATTGCGAGAAGAGAAGAAATTCTTTACAGAAGAATCAGAAATGAAAAGTCCACAGTTTTTTTAGTTCAGTGTCTGCACGTTTGAATGATTTTGCATTGTCACTGTATATAATTGAACACAATCCTCGTCGCACTATAAATCTTCTAAAGAATGCTTCCGTACTCATCGAAGGTACCAGTTCTAAATGAATAGCACGCGTTACTGCACAAGTGAATACTAAAAGGTAATGTTTATTGTTGCTCTCTTTAGTGAAAAATGGTCCAGCATAATCCAATCCAGTTACAGCGAACGGTGGTGACTGAAGAATTCGATCTGGAAGAAGTGGAGCTACGTCTTGAACTCCAGGGCGAACACTGTATCTTTTGCAAATCGGACATCTGCTCAACAAGGATTTAATTCGCTGTCTGCCTTTCACAACCCAAAATGTTTCGCGACGCAGGTATGAATTCGATTTCAGTTTTCCCATATTCCTCGCGAAAAATATTTACAGCATCTACAGACAATCGGTATGCATCTTCTACAGTTTTACCTCCATAAAATAAGTCATCAACGTAAATAGAAGAATTAAGCATTTTAAAACTCTCGGGATGGTCCTCTTTATACCCTTTCAGCTTGGATGTGTTTATTTACGCATTTCCGACTTGTAAGTACTACATCCCAGAATCTGTCGGCACCACTTACTATTCCCACATGTTGTAATTCTTCATTGCTGTTTACACTTAAATCTGCTGAATGTAAACCTCAGAGCTTCATTTTTTCGAGAGTGTTACGCCTGGGACTTTTTATGCGACAAGCTGATATCGTGTTAGTTACTAGGCATTCTAATTTTATTTTATTCTTTTCGTTTTTATCCCATAATTATCAACTATTGGTTTCTTAGTTCCAAACGAAAAAACAGAAAATCTTTCGTTTGGAATAGGCTCTAATTTTAAAGATCTCGCTAAGGTATCTTTAATAAACGATCTTTCGCTACCTTAGATCAAGAAGGATACGAACAACTTTAGTTTCGTTTTCGTTGCAAGCTAAACCAGTACATGTTTGTAGTAAAGTATTTTTCCAAACAGAAATATTACACTGAGAAACCAAAGTGTTAGTATTAACATTTGACACTAAAGGTTCCTTTTTCGAACTCGTGGCAACTGATTCATTTTTTGATAAATATCTGAGCTCGTTCCCCTCGAGACAATAGATCTGCAGGATTTTCTTTGCTACTGCAATGGTACCACTGGTTAGCCTTGCAAATTGCCTGGATTTCTGCTACACGGTTGCCAACGAATGGCTTCCTTGACATTTGGTGATTTCCTTATCCAATGTAGCGTTATTTGGGAGTCACTAAATAAGATAATATTGTTGCTCAACGTAGGTGAAACGTGTTTTAAATATTTAGCTAAGCGAGCAGCTACAACAGCTCCCATTAGCTCACATCTGGGGAGGGTTAAAGATTTTGAGGGGAGCTATTCTTACTTTTTACCATTATGAAACTGGTTTTAATTTCCTTCTTTTCATCAGTGTATCTAAAATATGCCACTGAACCACCGATGTGGGTATGAATTTGAGAATACTGAAATCGAATTCAGATGAATTACATACATTACATTACGGATGAAGTCAAATATTAAAGGGGAAGATGATTTCAATAAAGAAACAAAATTTTGGCGCATGATTTGGGATCCTAGTAACGATGTCATATAATCAAACATGAAACCAGTTCAGGAGTCAATTGGAAATGGTAAAAGCGAAACAAAAAGGCCGATATTGAAAACTGTCGCCTTGCCCACGAGAAACCCTGGGGAAGATTACTGCTGTCTGTGAGGAGGCTCACAGCATGCTTAGCTGTTCCCTAGCTTACAGGGAGCAGAATCTTCAAAAGCGAGATTCAAATGGCAATGGAAAAAATGAAGGAGGTGAGGGCTTCTTCTGAAGCTGTTCTTCGAGCAGTGATGGCGAGTCTGCGAGGGCCGGTACCACCACCCAAACGGGCGACATCTCCACCTGGTAGAATGCTCGCCTGGCACGCGGGCGGGCGGGGTTCGATTCCCGGCCGATGAACCATATAGAATTTTTACTTATCCAAAACTTGTAACTATCTTGGTGGTTCAGTTTGTACGTAATAAGGGATGAAAGGCTCAGTTTTCAAAAATTATTCAAAATATTCTGCTTATGTTTGAATTTTTTCACAATAGATTTTCTCGATCCTGATAAATCGTCCTTAGTTATTCTAGTTGGAGGAAGGGATAGCAAACGTCTACCTATCAAAAAATGTGCAGGAGTGAGTGGAGAGGGTTCTGTGGGTTCACCATAAAAGTAAGTAATGGGCCAGGAATTGATCATGGCTTCAATCTCAACGAACACTGTTTCCAGTTTGTAGAGAGAGAGCGATGAACGGCCAACGATTTTTCTAAGACTTGTTTCGGTCGTTCTGATCATTCTTTCCCAAAATCCTCCCCACCATGCTCCTCTTTCAATTATATATTTCCAATGAATATTAAGAGAAGAGAAGAAATTCTTTACAGAAGAATCAGAAATGAAAACTCCACAGTTTTTTTAGTTCAGTGTCTGCACGTTTGAATGATTTTGCATTGTCACTGTATATAATTGAACACAATCCTCGTCGCACTATAAATCTTCTAAAGAATGCTTCCGTACTCATCGAAGGTACCAGTTCTAAATGAATGGCACGCGTTACTGCACAAGTGAATACTAAAAGGTAATGTTTATTGTTGCTCTCTTTAGTGAAAAATGGTCCAGCATAATCCAATCCAGTTACAGCGAACGGTGGTGACTGAAGAATTCGATCTGGAAGAAGTGGAGCTACGTCTTGAACTCCAGGGCGAACACTGTATCTTTTGCAAATCGGACATCTGCTCAACAAGGATTTAATTCGCTGTCTGCCTTTCACAACCCAAAATGTTTCGCGACGCAGGTATGAATTCGATTTCAGTTTTCCCATATTCCTCGCGAAAAATATTTACAGCATCTACAGACAATCGGTATGCATCTTCTACAGTTTTACCTCCATAAAATAAGTCATCAACGTAAATAGAAGAATTAAGCATTTTAAAACTCTCGGGATGGTCCTCTTTATACCCTTTCAGCTTGGATGTGTTTATTTACGCATTTCCGACTTGTAAGTACTACATCCCAGAATCTGTCGGCACCACTTACTATTCCCACATGTTGTAATTCTTCATTGCTGTTTACACTTAAATCTGCTGAATGTAAACCTCAGAGCTTCATTTTTTCGAGAGTGTTACGCCTGGGACTTTTTATGCGACAACCTTATATCGTGTTAGTTACTAGGCATTCTAATTTTATTTTATTCTTTTCGTTTTTATCCCATAATTATCAACTATTGGTTTCTTAGTTCCAAACGAAAAAACAGACAATCTTTCGTTTTGAATAGGCTCTAATTTTAAAGATCTCGCTAAGGTATCTTTAATAAACGATCTTTCGCTACCTTAGATCAAGAAGGATACGAACAACTTTAGTTTCGTTTTCGTTGCAAGCTAAACCAGTACATGTTTGTAGTAAAGTATTTCTCCAAACAGAAATATTACACTGAGAAACCAAAGTGTTAGTATTAACATTTGACACTAAAGGTTCCTTTTTCGAACTCGTGGCAACTGATTCATTTTTTGATAAATATCTCAGCTCGTTCCCCTCGAGACAATAGATCTGCAGGATTTTCTTTGCTACTGCAATGGTACCACTGGTTAGCGTTGCAAATTGCCTGGATTTCTGCTACACGGTTGCCAACGAATGGCTTCCTTGACATTTGGTGATTTCCTTATCCAATGTAGCGTTATTTGGGAGTCACTAAATAAGATAATATTGTTGCTCAACGTAGGTGAAACGTGTTTTAAATATTTAGCTAAGCGAGCAGCTACAACAGCTCCCATTAGCTCACATCTGGGGAGGGTTAAAGATTTTGAGGGGAGCTATTCTTACTTTTTGCCATTATGAAACTGGTTTTAATTTCCTTATTTTCATCAGTGTATCTAAAATATGCCACTGAACCACCGATGTGGGTATGAATTTGAGAATACTGAAATCGAATTCAGATGAATTACATACATTACATTACGGATGAAGTCAAATATTAAAGGGGAAGATGATTTCAATAAAGAAACAAAATTTTGGCGCATGATTTGGGATCCTAGTAACGATGTCATAAAATCAAACATGAAACCAGTTCAGGAGTCAATTGGAAATGGTAAAAGCGAAACAAAAAGGCCGATATTGAAAACTGTCGCCTTGCCCACGAGAAACCCTGGGGAAGATTACTGCTGTCTGTGAGGAGGCTCACAGCATGCTTAGCTGTTCCCTAGCTTACAGGGAGCAGAATCTTCAAAAGCGAGATTCAAATGGCAATGGAAAAAATGAAGGAGGTGAGGGCTTCTTCTGAAGCTGTTCTTCGAGCAGTGATGGCGAGTCTGCGAGGGCCGGTACCACCACCCAAACGGGCGACATCTCCACCTGGTAGAATGCTCGCCTGGCACGCGGGCGGGCGGGGTTCGATTCCCGGCCGATGAACCATATAGAATTTTTACTTATCCAAAACTTGTAACTATCTTGGTGGTTCACTTTGTACGTAATAAGGGATGAAAGGCTCAGTTTTCAAAAATTATTCAAAATATTCTGCTTATGTTTGAATTTTTTCACAATAGATTTTCTCGATCCTGATAAATCGTCCTTCGTTATTCTAGTTGGAGGAAGGGATAGCAAACGTCTACCTATCAAAAAATGTGCAGGAGTGAGTGGAGAGGGTTCTGTGGGTTCACTATAAAAGTAAGTAATGGGCCAGGAATTGATCATGGCTTCAATCTCAACGAACACTGTTTCCAGTTTGTAGAGAGAGAGCGATGAACGGCCAACGATTTTTCTAAGACTTGTTTCGGTCGTTCTGATCATTCTTTCCCAAAATCCTCCCCACCATGCTCCTCTTTCAATTATATATTTCCAATGAATATTGCGAGAAGAGAAGAAATTCTTTACAGAAGAATCAGAAATGAAAAGTCCACAGTTTTTTTAGTTCAGTGTCTGCACGTTTGAATGATTTTGCATTGTCACTGTATATAATTGAACACAATCCTCGTCGCACTATAAATCTTCTAAAGAATGCTTCCGTACTCATCGAAGGTACCAGTTCTAAATGAATAGCACGCGTTACTGCACAAGTGAATACTAAAAGGTAATGTTTATTGTTGCTCTCTTTAGTGAAAAATGGTCCAGCATAATCCAATCCAGTTACAGCGAACGGTGCTGACTGAAGAATTCGATCTGGAAGAAGTGGAGCTACGTCTTGAACTCCAGGGCGAACACTGTATCTTTTGCAAATCGGACATCTGCTCAACAAGGATTTAATTCGCTGTCTGCCTTTCACAACCCAAAATGTTTCGCGACGCAGGTATGAATTCGATTTCAGTTTTCCCATATTCCTCGCGAAAAATATTTACAGCATCTACAGACAATCGGTATGCATCTTCTACAGTTTTACCTCCATAAAATAAGTCATCAACGTAAATAGAAGAATTAAGCATTTTAAAACTCTCGGGATGGTCCTCTTTATACCCTTTCAGCTTGGATGTGTTTATTTACGCATTTCCGACTTGTAAGTACTACATCCCAGAATCTGTCGGCACCACTTACTATTCCCACATGTTGTAATTCTTCATTGCTGTTTACACTTAAATCTGCTGAATGTAAACCTCAGAGCTTCATTTTTTCGAGAGTGTTACGCCTGGGACTTTTTATGCGACAAGCTGATATCGTGTTAGTTACTAGGCATTCTAATTTTATTTTATTCTTTTCGTTTTTATCCCATAATTATCAACTATTGGTTTCTTAGTTCCAAACGAAAAAACAGACAATCTTTCGTTTGGAATAGGCTCTAATTTTAAAGATCTCGCTAAGGTATTTTTAATAAACGATCTTTCGCTACCTTAGATCAAGAAGGATACGAACAACTTTAGTTTCGTTTTCGTTGCAAGCTAAACCAGTACATGTTTGTAGTAAAGTATTTCTCCAAACAGAAATATTACACTGAGAAACCAAAGTGTTAGTATTAACATTTGACACTAAAGGTTCCTTTTTCGAACTCGTGGCAACTGATTCATTTTTTGATAAATATCTGAGCTCGTTCCCCTCGAGACAATAGATCTGCAGGATTTTCTTTGCTACTGCAATGGTACCACTGGTTAGCGTTGCAAATTGCCTGGATTTCTGCTACACGGTTGCCAACGAATGGCTTCCTTGACATTTGGTGATTTCCTTATCCAATGTAGCGTTATTTGGGAGTCACTAAATAAGATAATATTGTTGCTCAACGTAGGTGAAACGTGTTTTAAATATTTAGCTAAGCGAGCAGCTACAACAGCTCCCATTAGCTCACATCTGGGGAGGGTTAAAGATTTTGAGGGGAGCTATTCTTACTTTTTGCCATTATGAAACTGGTTTTAATTTCCTTGATTTTCATCAGTGTATCTAAATATGCCACTGAACCACCGATGTGGGTATGAATTTGAGAATACTGAAATCGAATTCAGATGAATTACATAGATTACATTACGGATGAAGTCAAATATTAAAGGGGAAGATGATTTCAATAAAGAAACAAAATTTTGGCGCATGATTTGGGATCCTAGTAACGATGTCATAAAATCAAACATGAAACCAGTTCAGGAGTCAATTGGAAATGGTAAAAGCGAAACAAAAAGGCCGATATTGAAAACTGTCGCCTTGCCCACGAGAAACCCTGGGAAGATTACTGCTGTCTGTGAGGAGGCTCACAGCATGCTTAGCTGTTCCCTAGCTTACAGGGAGCAGAATCTTCAAAAGCGAGATTCAAATGGCAATGGAAAAAATGAAGGAGGTGAGGGCTTCTTCTGAAGCTGTTCTTCGAGCAGTGATGGCGAGTCTGCGAGGGCCGGTACCACCACCCAAACGGGCGACATCTCCACCTGGTAGAATGCTCGCCTGGCACGCGGGCGGGCCGGGTTCGATTCCCGGCCGATGAACCATATAGAATTTTTACTTATCCAAAACTTGTAACTATCTTGGTGGTTCAGTTTGTACGTAATAAGGGATGAAAGGCTCAGTTTTCAAAAATTATTCAAAATATTCTGCTTATGTTTGAATTTTTTCACAATAGATTTTCTCGATCCTGATAAATTGTCCTTCGTTATTCTAGTTGGAGGAAGGGATAGCAAACGTCTACCTATCAAAAAATGTGCAGGAGTGAGTGGAGAGGGTTCTGTGGGTTCACTATAAAGTAAGTAATGGGCCAGGAATTGATCATGGCTTCAATCTCAACGAACACTGTTTCCAGTTTGTAGAGAGAGAGCGATGAACGGCCAACGATTTTTCTAAGACTTGTTTCGGTCGTTCTGATCATTCTTTCCCAAAATCCTCCCCACCATGCTCCTCTTTCAATTATATATTTCCAATGAATATTGCGAGAAGAGAAGAAATTCTTTACAGAAGAATCAGAAATGAAAAGTCCACAGTTTTTTTAGTTCAGTGTCTGCACGTTTGAATGATTTTGCATTGTCACTGTATATAATTGAACACAATCCTCGTCGCCCTATAAATCTTCTAAAGAATGCTTCCGTACTCATCGAAGGTACCAGTTCTAAATGAATAGCACGCGTTACTGCACAAGTGAATACTAAAAGGTAATGTTTATTGTTGCTCTCTTTAGTGAAAAATGGTCCAGCATAATCCAATCCAGTTACAGCGAACGGTGGTGACTGAAGAATTCGATCTGGAAGAAGTGGAGCTACGTCTTGAACTCCAGGGCGAACACTGTATCTTTTGCAAATCGGACATCTGCTCAACAAGGATTTAATTCGCTGTCTGCCTTTCACAACCCAAAATGTTTCGCGACGCAGGTATGAATTCGATTTCAGTTTTCCCATATTCCTCGCGAAAAATATTTACAGCATCTACAGACAATCGGTATGCATCTTCTACAGTTTTACCTCCATAAAATAAGTCATCAACGTAAATAGAAGAATTAAGCATTTTAAAACTCTCGGGATGGTCCTCTTTATACCCTTTCAGCTTGGATGTGTTTATTTACGCATTTCCGACTTGTAAGTACTACATCCCAGAATCTGTCGGCACCAGTTACTATTCCCACATGTTGTAATTCTTCATTGCTGTTTACACTTAAATCTGCTGAATGTAAACCTCAGAGCTTCATTTTTTCGAGAGTGTTACGCCTGGGACTTTTTATGCGACAAGCTGATATCGTGTTAGTTACCAGGCATTCTAATTTTATTTTATTCTTTTCGTTTCTATCCATTACGACCACATAATTCGCAACTATTGGTTTCTTAAATCCAAACGAAAAAACAGACAATTTTTCGTTTCGAATAGGCTCTAATTTTAAAGATCTCGCTAAGGTATCTTTAATAAACGATCTTTCGCTACCTTGGATCAAGAAGGATACGAACAACTTTAGTTTCGTTTTCGTTGCAAGCTAAACCAGTACATGTTTGTAGTAAAGTATTTTTCCAAACAGAAATATTACACTGAGAAACCAAAGTGTTAGTATTAACATTTGACACTAAAGGTTCCTTTTTCGAACTCGTGGCAACTGATTCATTTTTTGATAAATCTCTCAGCTCGTTCCCCTCGAGACAATAGATCTGCAGGATTTTCTTTGCTACTGCAATGGTACCACTGGTTAGCGTTGCAAATTGCCTGGATTTCTGCTACACGGTTGCCAACGAATGGGTTCCTTGACATTTGGTGATTTCCTTATCCAATTTAGCGTTATTTGGGAGTCACTAAATAAGATAATACTGTTGCTCAACGTAGGTGAAACGTGTTTTAAATATTTAGCTAAGCGAGCAGCTACAACAGCTCCCATTAGCTCACATCTGGGGAGGATTAAAGATTTGAGGGGAGCTATTCTTACTTTTTGCCATTATGAAACTGGTTTTAATTTCCTTATTTTCATCAGTGTATCTAAAATATGCCACTGAACCACCGATGTGGGTATGAATTTGAGAATACTGAAATCGAATTCAGACGAATTACATACATTACATTACGGATGAAGTCAAATATTAAAGGGGAAGATGATTTCGATAAAGAAACAAAATTTTGGCGCATGATTTGGGATCCTAGTAACGATGTCATAAAATCAAACATGAAACCAGTTCAGGAGTCAATTGGAAATGGTAAAAGCGAAACAAAAAGGCCGATATTGAAAACTGTCGCCTTGCCCACGAGAAACCCTGGGGAAGATTACTGCTGTCTGTGAGGAGGCTCACAGCATGCTTAGCTGTTCCCTAGCTTACAGGGAGCAGAATCTTCAAAAGCGAGATTCAAATGGCAATGGAAAAAATGAAGGAGGTGAGGGCCTCTTCTGAAGCTGTTCTTCGAGCAGTGATGGCGAGTCTGCGAGGGCCGGTACCACCACCCAAACGGGCGACATCTCCACCTGGTAGAATGCTCGCCTGGCACGCGGGCGGGCCGGGTTCGATTCCCGGCCGATGAACCATATAGAATTTTTACTTATCCAAAACTTGTAACTATCTTGGTGGTTCAGTTTGTACGTAATAAGGGATGAAAGGCTCAGTTTTCAAAAATTATTCAAAATATTCTGCTTATGTTTGAATTTTTTCACAATAGATTTTCTCGATCCTGATAAATCGTCCTTCGTTATTCTAGTTGGAGGAAGGGATAGCAAACGTCTACCTATCAAAAAATGTGCAGGAGTGAGTGGAGAGGGTTCTGTTGGTTCACCATAAAAGTAAGTAATGGGCCAGGAATTGATCATGGCTTCAATCTCAACGAACACTGTTTCCAGTTTGTAGAGAGAGAGCGATGAACGGCCAACGATTTTTCTAAGACTTGTTTCGGTCGTTCTGATCATTCTTTCCCAAAATCCTCCCCACCATGCTCCTCTTTCAATTATATATTTCCAATGAATATTAAGAGAAGAGAAGAAATTCTTTACAGAAGAATCAGAAATGAAAACTCCACAGTTTTTTTAGTTCAGTGTCTGCACGTTTGAATGATTTTGCATTGTCACTGTATATAATTGAACACAATCCTCGTCGCGCTATAAATCTTCTAAAGAATGCTTCCGTACTCATCGAAGGTACCAGTTCTAAGTGAATAGCACGCGTTACTGCACAAGTGAATACTAAAAGGTAATGTTTATTGTTGCTCTCTTTAGTGAAAAATGGTCCAGCATAATCCAATCCAGTTACAGCGAACGGTGCTGACTGAAGAATTCGATCTGGAAGAAGTGGAGCTACGTCTTGAACTCCAGGGCGAACACTGTATCTTTTGCAAATCGGACATCTGCTCAACAAGGATTTAATTCGCTGTCTGCCTTTCACAACCCAAAATGTTTCGCGACGCAGGTATGAATTCGATTTCAGTTTTCCCATATTCCTCGCGAAAAATATTTACAGCATCTACAGACAATCGGTATGCATCTTCTACAGTTTTACCTCCATAAAATAAGTCATCAACGTAAATAGAAGAATTAAGCATTTTAAAACTCTCGGGATGGTCCTCTTTATACCCTTTCAGCTTGGATGTGTTTATTTACGCATTTCCGACTTGTAAGTACTACATCCCAGAATCTGTCGGCACCACTTACTATTCCCACATGTTGTAATTCTTCATTGCTGTTTACACTTAAATCTGCTGAATGTAAACCTCAGAGCTTCATTTTTTCGAGAGTGTTACGCCTGGGACTTTTTATGCGACAAGCTGATATCGTGTTAGTTACTAGGCATTCTAATTTTATTTTATTCTTTTCGTTTTTATCCCATAATTATCAACTATTGGTTTCTTAGTTCCAAACGAAAAAACAGACAATCTTTCGTTTGGAATAGGCTCTAATTTTAAAGATCTCGCTAAGGTATTTTTAATAAACGATCTTTCGCTACCTTAGATCAAGAAGGATACGAACAACTTTAGTTTCGTTTTCGTTGCAAGCTAAACCAGTACATGTTTGTAGTAAAGTATTTCTCCAAACAGAAATATTACACTGAGAAACCAAAGTGTTAGTATTAACATTTGACACTAAAGGTTCCTTTTTCGAACTCGTGGCAACTGATTCATTTTTTGATAAATATCTGAGCTCGTTCCCCTCGAGACAATAGATCTGCAGGATTTTCTTTGCTACTGCAATGGTACCACTGGTTAGCGTTGCAAATTGCCTGGATTTCTGCTACACGGTTGCCAACGAATGGCTTCCTTGACATTTGGTGATTTCCTTATCCAATTTAGCGTTATTTGGGAGTCACTAAATAAGATAATACTGTTGCTCAACGTAGGTGAAACGTGTTTTAAATATTTAGCTAAGCGAGCAGCTACAACAGCTCCCATTAGCTCACATCTGGGGAGGATTAAAGATTTGAGGGGAGCTATTCTTACTTTTTGCCATTATGAAACTGGTTTTAATTTCCTTATTTTCATCAGTGTATCTAAAATATGCCACTGAACCACCGATGTGGGTATGAATTTGAGAATACTGAAATCGAATTCAGACGAATTACATACATTACATTACGGATGAAGTCAAATATTAAAGGGGAAGATGATTTCGATAAAGAAACAAAATTTTGGCGCATGATTTGGGATCCTAGTAACGATGTCATAAAATCAAACATGAAACCAGTTCAGGAGTCAATTGGAAATGGTAAAAGCGAAACAAAAAGGCCGATATTGAAAACTGTCGCCTTGCCCACGAGAAACCCTGGGGAAGATTACTGCTGTCTGTGAGGAGGCTCACAGCATGCTTAGCTGTTCCCTAGCTTACAGGGAGCAGAATCTTCAAAAGCGAGATTCAAATGGCAATGGAAAAAATGAAGGAGGTGAGGGCCTCTTCTGAAGCTGTTCTTCGAGCAGTGATGGCGAGTCTGCGAGGGCCGGTACCACCACCCAAACGGGCGACATCTCCACCTGGTAGAATGCTCGCCTGGCACGCGGGCGGGCCGGGTTCGATTCCCGGCCGATGAACCATATAGAATTTTTACTTATCCAAAACTTGTAACTATCTTGGTGGTTCAGTTTGTACGTAATAAGGGATGAAAGGCTCAGTTTTCAAAAATTATTCAAAATATTCTGCTTATGTTTGAATTTTTTCACAATAGATTTTCTCGATCCTGATAAATCGTCCTTCGTTATTCTAGTTGGAGGAAGGGATAGCAAACGTCTACCTATCAAAAAATGTGCAGGAGTGAGTGGAGAGGGTTCTGTTGGTTCACCATAAAAGTAAGTAATGGGCCAGGAATTGATCATGGCTTCAATCTCAACGAACACTGTTTCCAGTTTGTAGAGAGAGAGCGATGAACGGCCAACGATTTTTCTAAGACTTGTTTCGGTCGTTCTGATCATTCTTTCCCAAAATCCTCCCCACCATGCTCCTCTTTCAATTATATATTTCCAATGAATATTGCGAGAAGAGAAGAAATTCTTTACAGAAGAATCAGAAATGAAAAGTCCACAGTTTTTTTAGTTCAGTGTCTGCACGTTTGAATGATTTTGCATTGTCACTGTATATAATTGAACACAATCCTCGTCGCGCTATAAATCTTCTAAAGAATGCTTCCGTACTCATCGAAGGTACCAGTTCTAAGTGAATAGCACGCGTTACTGCACAAGTGAATACTAAAAGGTAATGTTTATTGTTGCTCTCTTTAGTGAAAAATGGTCCAGCATAATCCAATCCAGTTACAGCGAACGGTGCTGACTGAAGAATTCGATCTGGAAGAAGTGGAGCTACGTCTTGAACTCCAGGGCGAACACTGTATCTTTTGCAAATCGGACATCTGCTCAACAAGGATTTAATTCGCTGTCTGCCTTTCACAACCCAAAATGTTTCGCGACGCAGGTATGAATTCGATTTCAGTTTTCCCATATTCCTCGCGAAAAATATTTACAGCATCTACAGACAATCGGTATGCATCTTCTACAGTTTTACCTCCATAAAATAAGTCATCAACGTAAATAGAAGAATTAAGCATTTTAAAACTCTCGGGATGGTCCTCTTTATACCCTTTCAGCTTGGATGTGTTTATTTACGCATTTCCGACTTGTAAGTACTACATCCCAGAATCTGTCGGCACCACTTACTATTCCCACATGTTGTAATTCTTCATTGCTGTTTACACTTAAATCTGCTGAATGTAAACCTCAGAGCTTCATTTTTTCGAGAGTGTTACGCCTGGGACTTTTTATGCGACAAGCTGATATCGTGTTAGTTACTAGGCATTCTAATTTTATTTTATTCTTTTCGTTTTTATCCCATAATTATCAACTATTGGTTTCTTAGTTCCAAACGAAAAAACAGACAATCTTTCGTTTGGAATAGGCTCTAATTTTAAAGATCTCGCTAAGGTATTTTTAATAAACGATCTTTCGCTACCTTAGATCAAGAAGGATACGAACAACTTTAGTTTCGTTTTCGTTGCAAGCTAAACCAGTACATGTTTGTAGTAAAGTATTTCTCCAAACAGAAATATTACACTGAGAAACCAAAGTGTTAGTATTAACATTTGACACTAAAGGTTCCTTTTTCGAACTCGTGGCAACTGATTCATTTTTTGATAAATATCTGAGCTCGTTCCCCTCGAGACAATAGATCTGCAGGATTTTCTTTGCTACTGCAATGGTACCACTGGTTAGCGTTGCAAATTGCCTGGATTTCTGCTACACGGTTGCCAACGAATGGCTTCCTTGACATTTGGTGATTTCCTTATCCAATGTAGCGTTATTTGGGAGTCACTAAATAAGATAATATTGTTGCTCAACGTAGGTGAAACGTGTTTTAAATATTTAGCTAAGCGAGCAGCTACAACAGCTCCCATTAGCTCACATCTGGGGAGGGTTAAAGATTTTGAGGGGAGCTATTCTTACTTTTTGCCATTATGAAACTGGTTTTAATTTCCTTATTTTCATCAGTGTATCTAAAATATGCCACTGAACCACCGATGTGGGTATGAATTTGAGAATACTGAAATCGAATTCAGATGAATTACATAGATTACATTACGGATGAAGTCAAATATTAAAGGGGAAGATGATTTCAATAAAGAAACAAAATTTTGGCGCATGATTTGGGATCCTAGTAACGATGTCATAAAATCAAACATGAAACCAGTTCAGGAGTCAATTGGAAATGGTAAAAGCGAAACAAAAAGGCCGATATTGAAAACTGTCGCCTTGCCCACGAGAAACCCTGGGGAAGATTACTGCTGTCTGTGAGGAGGCTCACAGCATGCTTAGCTGTTCCCTAGCTTACAGGGAGCAGAATCTTCAAAAGCGAGATTCAAATGGCAATGGAAAAAATGAAGGAGGTGAGGGCTTCTTCTGAAGCTGTTCTTCGAGCAGTGATGGCGAGTCTGCGAGGGCCGGTACCACCACCCAAACGGGCGACATCTCCACCTGGTAGAATGCTCGCCTGGCACGCGGGCGGGCCGGGTTCGATTCCCGGCCGATGAACCATATAGAATTTTTACTTATCCAAAACTTGTAACTATCTTGGTGGTTCAGTTTGTACGTAATAAGGGATGAAAGGCTCAGTTTTCAAAAATTATTCAAAATATTCTGCTTATGTTTGAATTTTTTCACAATAGATTTTCTCGATCCTGATAAATTGTCCTTCGTTATTCTAGTTGGAGGAAGGGATAGCAAACGTCTACCTATCAAAAAATGTGCAGGAGTGAGTGGAGAGGGTTCTGTGGGTTCACTATAAAAGTAAGTAATGGGCCAGGAATTGATCATGGCTTCAATCTCAACGAACACTGTTTCCAGTTTGTAGAGAGAGAGCGATGAACGGCCAACGATTTTTCTAAGACTTGTTTCGGTCGTTCTGATCATTCTTTCCCAAAATCCTCCCCACCATGCTCCTCTTTCAATTATATATTTCCAATGAATATTGCGAGAAGAGAAGAAATTCTTTACAGAAGAATCAGAAATGAAAAGTCCACAGTTTTTTTAGTTCAGTGTCTGCACGTTTGAATGATTTTGCATTGTCACTGTATATAATTGAACACAATCCTCGTCGCCCTATAAATCTTCTAAAGAATGCTTCCGTACTCATCGAAGGTACCAGTTCTAAATGAATAGCACGCGTTACTGCACAAGTGAATACTAAAAGGTAATGTTTATTGTTGCTCTCTTTAGTGAAAAATGGTCCAGCATAATCCAATCCAGTTACAGCGAACGGTGGTGACTGAAGAATTCGATCTGGAAGAAGTGGAGCTACGTCTTGAACTCCAGGGCGAACACTGTATCTTTTGCAAATCGGACATCTGCTCAACAAGGATTTAATTCGCTGTCTGCCTTTCACAACCCAAAATGTTTCGCGACGCAGGTATGAATTCGATTTCAGTTTTCCCATATTCCTCGCGAAAAATATTTACAGCATCTACAGACAATCGGTATGCATCTTCTACAGTTTTACCTCCATAAAATAAGTCATCAACGTAAATAGAAGAATTAAGCATTTTAAAACTCTCGGGATGGTCCTCTTTATACCCTTTCAGCTTGGATGTGTTTATTTACGCATTTCCGACTTGTAAGTACTACATCCCAGAATCTGTCGGCACCACTTACTATTCCCACATGTTGTAATTCTTCATTGCTGTTTACACTTAAATCTGCTGAATGTAAACCTCAGAGCTTCATTTTTTCGAGAGTGTTACGCCTGGGACTTTTTATGCGACAAGCTGATATCGTGTTAGTTACTAGGCATTCTAATTTTATTTTATTCTTTTCGTTTTTATCCCATAATTATCAACTATTGGTTTCTTAGTTCCAAACGAAAAAACAGACAATCTTTCGTTTGGAATAGGCTCTAATTTTAAAGATCTCGCTAAGGTATCTTTAATAAACGATCTTTCGCTACCTTAGATCAAGAAGGATACGAACAACTTTAGTTTCGTTTTCGTTGCAAGCTAAACCAGTACATGTTTGTAGTAAAGTATTTTTCCAAACAGAAATATTACACTGAGAAACCAAAGTGTTAGTATTAACATTTCACACTAAAGGTTCCTTTTTCGAACTCGTGGCAACTGATTCATTTTTTGATAAATATCTGAGCTCGTTCCCCTCGAGACAATAGATCTGCAGGATTTTCTTTGCTACTGCAATGGTACCACTGGTTAGCGTTGCAAATTGCCTGGATTTCTGCTACACGGTTGCCAACGAATGGCTTCCTTGACATTTGGTGATTTCCTTATCCAATGTAGCGTTATTTGGGAGTCACTAAATAAGATAATATTGTTGCTCAACGTAGGTGAAACGTGTTTTAAATATTTAGCTAAGCGAGCAGCTACAACAGCTCCCATTAGCTCACATCTGGGGAGGGTTAAAGATTTTGAGGGGAGCTATTCTTACTTTTTACCATTATGAAACTGGTTTTAATTTCCTTATTTTCATCAGTGTATCTAAAATATGCCACTGAACCACCGATGTGGGTATGAATTTGAGAATACTGAAATCGAATTCAGATGAATTACATACATTACATTACGGATGAAGTCAAATATTAAAGGGGAAGATGATTTCAATAAAGAAACAAAATTTTGGCGCATGATTTGGGATCCTAGTAACGATGTCATAAAATCAAACATGAAACCAGTTCAGGAGTCAATTGGAAATGGTAAAAGCGAAACAAAAAGGCCGATATTGAAAACTGTCGCCTTGCCCACGAGAAACCCTGGGGAAGATTACTGCTGTCTGTGAGGAGGCTCACAGCATGCTTAGCTGTTCCCTAGCTTACAGGGAGCAGAATCTTCAAAAGCGAGATTCAAATGGCAATGGAAAAAATGAAGGAGGTGAGGGCTTCTTCTGAAGCTGTTCTTCGAGCAGTGATGGCGAGTCTGCGAGGGCCGGTACCACCACCCAAACGGGCGACATCTCCACCTGGTAGAATGCTCGCCTGGCACGCGGGCGGGCGGGGTTCGATTCCCGGCCGATGAACCATATAGAATTTTTACTTATCCAAAACTTGTAACTATCTTGGTGGTTCAGTTTGTACGTAATAAGGGATGAAAGGCTCAGTTTTCAAAAATTATTCAAAATATTCTGCTTATGTTTGAATTTTTTCACAATAGATTTTCTCGATCCTGATAAATCGTCCTTCGTTATTCTAGTTGGAGGAAGGGATAGCAAACGTCTACCTATCAAAAAATGTGCAGGAGTGAGTGGAGAGGGTTCTGTGGGTTCACTATAAAAGTAAGTAATGGGCCAGGAATTGATCATGGCTTCAATCTCAACGAACACTGTTTCCAGTTTGTAGAGAGAGCGATGAACGGCCAACGATTTTTCTAAGACTTGTTTCGGTCGTTCTGATCATTCTTTCCCAAAATCCTCCCCACCATGCTCCTCTTTCAATTATATATTTCCAATGAATATTGCGAGAAGAGAAGAAATTCTTTACAGAAGAATCAGAAATGAAAAGTCCACAGTTTTTTTAGTTCAGTGTCTGCACGTTTGAATGATTTTGCATTGTCACTGTATATAATTGAACACAATCCTCGTCGCGCTATAAATCTTCTAAAGAATGCTTCCGTACTCATCGAAGGTACCAGTTCTAAGTGAATAGCACGCGTTACTGCACAAGTGAATACTAAAAGGTAATGTTTATTGTTGCTCTCTTTAGTGAAAAATGGTCCAGCATAATCCAATCCAGTTACATCGAACGGTGGTGACTGAAGAATTCGATCTGGAAGAAGTGGAGCTACGTCTTGAACTCCAGGGCGAACACTGTATCTTTTGCAAATCGGACATCTGCTCAACAAGGATTTAATTCGCTGTCTGCCTTTCACAACCCAAAATGTTTCGCGACGCAGGTATGAATTCGATTTCAGTTTTCCCATATTCCTCGCGAAAAATATTTACAGCATCTACAGACAATCGGTATGCATCTTCTACAGTTTTACCTCCATAAAATAAGTCATCAACGTAAATAGAAGAATTAAGCATTTTAAAACTCTCGGGATGGTCCTCTTTATACCCTTTCAGCTTGGATGTGTTTATTTACGCATTTCCGACTTGTAAGTACTACATCCCAGAATCTGTCGGCACCACTTACTATTCCAACATGTTGTAATTCTTCATTGCTGTTTACACTTAAATCTGCTGAATGTAAACCTCAGAGCTTCATTTTTTCGAGAGTGTTACGCATGGGACTTTTTATGCGACAAGCTGATATCGTGTTAGTTACCAGGCATTCTAATTTTATTTTATTCTTTTCGTTTCTATCCATTACGACCACATAATTCGCAACTATTGGTTTCTTAAATCCAAACGAAAAAACAGACAATTTTTCGTTTCGAATAGGCTCTAATTTTAAAGATCTCGCTAAGGTATCTTTAATAAACGATCTTTCGCTACCTTGGATCAAGAAGGATACGAACAACTTTAGTTTCGTTTTCGTTGCAAGCTAAACCAGTACATGTTTGTAGTAAAGTATTTTTCCAAACAGAAATATTACACTGAGAAACCAAAGTGTTAGTATTAACATTTGACACTAAAGGTTCCTTTTTCGAACTCGTGGCAACTGATTCATTTTTTGATAAATCTCTCAGCTCGTTCCCCTCGAGACAATAGATCTGCAGGATTTTCTTTGCTACTGCAATGGTACCACTGGTTAGCGTTGCAAATTGCCTGGATTTCTGCTACACGGTTGCCAACGAATGGGTTCCTTGACATTTGGTGATTTCCTTATCCAATTTAGCGTTATTTGGGAGTCACTAAATAAGATAATACTGTTGCTCAACGTAGGTGAAACGTGTTTTAAATATTTAGCTAAGCGAGCAGCTACAACAGCTCCCATTAGCTCACATCTGGGGAGGATTAAAGATTTGAGGGGAGCTATTCTTACTTTTTGCCATTATGAAACTGGTTTTAATTTCCTTATTTTCATCAGTGTATCTAAAATATGCCACTGAACCACCGATGTGGGTATGAATTTGAGAATACTGAAATCGAATTCAGACGAATTACATACATTACATTACGGATGAAGTCAAATATTAAAGGGGAAGATGATTTCGATAAAGAAACAAAATTTTGGCGCATGATTTGGGATCCTAGTAACGATGTCATAAAATCAAACATGAAACCAGTTCAGGAGTCAATTGGAAATGGTAAAAGCGAAACAAAAAGGCCGATATTGAAAACTGTCGCCTTGCCCACGAGAAACCCTGGGGAAGATTACTGCTGTCTGTGAGGAGGCTCACAGCATGCTTAGCTGTTCCCTAGCTTACAGGGAGCAGAATCTTCAAAAGCGAGATTCAAATGGCAATGGAAAAAATGAAGGAGGTGAGGGCCTCTTCTGAAGCTGTTCTTCGAGCAGTGATGGCGAGTCTGCGAGGGCCGGTACCACCACCCAAACGGGCGACATCTCCACCTGGTAGAATGCTCGCCTGGCACGCGGGCGGGCCGGGTTCGATTCCCGGCCGATGAACCATATAGAATTTTTACTTATCCAAAACTTGTAACTATCTTGGTGGTTCAGTTTGTACGTAATAAGGGATGAAAGGCTCAGTTTTCAAAAATTATTCAAAATATTCTGCTTATGTTTGAATTTTTTCACAATAGATTTTCTCGATCCTGATAAATCGTCCTTCGTTATTCTAGTTGGAGGAAGGGATAGCAAACGTCTACCTATCAAAAAATGTGCAGGAGTGAGTGGAGAGGGTTCTGTGGGTTCACCATAAAAGTAAGTAATGGGCCAGGAATTGATCATGGCTTCAATCTCAACGAACACTGTTTCCAGTTTGTAGAGAGAGAGCGATGAACGGCCAACGATTTTTCTAAGACTTGTTTCGGTCGTTCTGATCATTCTTTCCCAAAATCCTCCCCACCATGCTCCTCTTTCAATTATATATTTCCAATGAATATTGCGAGAAGAGAAGAAATTCTTTACAGAAGAATCAGAAATGAAAAGTCCACAGTTTTTTTAGTTCAGTGTCTGCACGTTTGAATGATTTTGCATTGTCACTGTATATAATTGAACACAATCCTCGTCGCGCTATAAATCTTCTAAAGAATGCTTCCGTACTCATCGAAGGTACCAGTTCTAAGTGAATAGCACGCGTTACTGCACAAGTGAATACTAAAAGGTAATGTTTATTGTTGCTCTCTTTAGTGAAAAATGGTCCAGCATAATCCAATCCAGTTACAGCGAACGGTGCTGACTGAAGAATTCGATCTGGAAGAAGTGGAGCTACGTCTTGAACTCCAGGGCGAACACTGTATCTTTTGCAAATCGGACATCTGCTCAACAAGGATTTAATTCGCTGTCTGCCTTTCACAACCCAAAATGTTTCGCGACGCAGGTATGAATTCGATTTCAGTTTTCCCATATTCCTCGCGAAAAATATTTACAGCATCTACAGACAATCGGTATGCATCTTCTACAGTTTTACCTCCATAAAATAAGTCATCAACGTAAATAGAAGAATTAAGCATTTTAAAACTCTCGGGATGGTCCTCTTTATACCCTTTCAGCTTGGATGTGTTTATTTACGCATTTCCGACTTGTAAGTACTACATCCCAGAATCTGTCGGCACCACTTACTATTCCCACATGTTGTAATTCTTCATTGCTGTTTACACTTAAATCTGCTGAATGTAAACCTCAGAGCTTCATTTTTTCGAGAGTGTTACGCCTGGGACTTTTTATGCGACAAGCTGATATCGTGTTAGTTACTAGGCATTCTAATTTTATTTTATTCTTTTCGTTTTTATCCCATAATTATCAACTATTGGTTTCTTAGTTCCAAACGAAAAAACAGACAATCTTTCGTTTGGAATAGGCTCTAATTTTAAAGATCTCGCTAAGGTATCTTTAATAAACGATCTTTCGCTACCTTAGATCAAGAAGGATACGAACAACTTTAGTTTCGTTTTCGTTGCAAGCTAAACCAGTACATGTTTGTAGTAAAGTATTTTTCCAAACAGAAATATTACACTGAGAAACCAAAGTGTTAGTATTAACATTTGACACTAAAGGTTCCTTTTTCGAACTCGTGGCAACTGATTCATTTTTTGATAAATCTCTCAGCTCGTTCCCCTCGAGACAATAGATCTGCAGGATTTTCTTTGCTACTGCAATGGTACCACTGGTTAGCGTTGCAAATTGCCTGGATTTCTGCTACACGGTTGCCAACGAATGGGTTCCTTGACATTTGGTGATTTCCTTATCCAATTTAGCGTTATTTGGGAGTCACTAAATAAGATAATACTGTTGCTCAACGTAGGTGAAACGTGTTTTAAATATTTAGCTAAGCGAGCAGCTACAACAGCTCCCATTAGCTCACATCTGGGGAGGATTAAAGATTTGAGGGGAGCTATTCTTACTTTTTGCCATTATGAAACTGGTTTTAATTTCCTTATTTTCATCAGTGTATCTAAAATATGCCACTGAACCACCGATGTGGGTATGAATTTGAGAATACTGAAATCGAATTCAGACGAATTACATACATTACATTACGGATGAAGTCAAATATTAAAGGGGAAGATGATTTCGATAAAGAAACAAAATTTTGGCGCATGATTTGGGATCCTAGTAACGATGTCATAAAATCAAACATGAAACCAGTTCAGGAGTCAATTGGAAATGGTAAAAGCGAAACAAAAAGGCCGATATTGAAAACTGTCGCCTTGCCCACGAGAAACCCTGGGGAAGATTACTGCTGTCTCTGAGGAGGCTCACAGCATGCTTAGCTGTTCCCTAGCTTACAGGGAGCAGAATCTTCAAAAGCGAGATTCAAATGGCAATGGAAAAAATGAAGGAGGTGAGGGCCTCTTCTGAAGCTGTTCTTCGAGCAGTGATGGCGAGTCTGCGAGGGCCGGTACCACCACCCAAACGGGCGACATCTCCACCTGGTAGAATGCTCGCCTGGCACGCGGGCGGGCCGGGTTCGATTCCCGGCCGATGAACCATATAGAATTTTTACTTATCCAAAACTTGTAACTATCTTGGTGGTTCAGTTTGTACGTAATAAGGGATGAAAGGCTCAGTTTTCAAAAATTATTCAAAATATTCTGCTTATGTTTGAATTTTTTCACAATAGATTTTCTCGATCCTGATAAATCGTCCTTCGTTATTCTAGTTGGAGGATGGGATAGCAAACGTCTACCTATCAAAAAATGTGCAGGAGTGAGTGGAGAGGGTTCTGTGGGTTCACCATAAAAGTAAGTAATGGGCCAGGAATTGATCATGGCTTCAATCTCAACGAACACTGTTTCCAGTTTGTAGAGAGAGAGCGATGAACGGCCAACGATTTTTCTAAGACTTGTTTCGGTCATTCTGATCATTCTTTCCCAAAATCCTCCCCACCATGCTCCTCTTTCAATTATATATTTCCAATGAATATTGCGAGAAGAGAAGAAATTCTTTACAGAAGAATCAGAAATGAAAAGTCCACAGTTTTTTTAGTTCAGTGTCTGCACGTTTGAATGATTTTGCATTGTCACTGTATATAATTGAACACAATCCTCGTCGCGCTATAAATCTTCTAAAGAATGCTTCCGTACTCATCGAAGGTACCAGTTCTAAGTGAATAGCACGCGTTACTGCACAAGTGAATACTAAAAGGTAATGTTTATTGTTGCTCTCTTTAGTGAAAAATGGTCCAGCATAATCCAATCCAGTTACAGCGAACGGTGCTGACTGAAGAATTCGATCTGGAAGAAGTGGAGCTACGTCTTGAACTCCAGGGCGAACACTGTATCTTTTGCAAATCGGACATCTGCTCAACAAGGATTTAATTCGCTGTCTGCCTTTCACAACCCAAAATGTTTCGCGACGCAGGTATGAATTCGATTTCAGTTTTCCCATATTCCTCGCGAAAAATATTTACAGCATCTACAGACAATCGGTATGCATCTTCTACAGTTTTACCTCCATAAAATAAGTCATCAACGTAAATAGAAGAATTAAGCATTTTAAAACTCTCGGGATGGTCCTCTTTATACCCTTTCAGCTTGGATGTGTTTATTTACGCATTTCCGACTTGTAAGTACTACATCCCAGAATCTGTCGGCACCACTTACTATTCCCACATGTTGTAATTCTTCATTGCTGTTTACACTTAAATCTGCTGAATGTAAACCTCAGAGCTTCATTTTTTCGAGAGTGTTACGCCTGGGACTTTTTATGCGACAAGCTGATATCGTGTTAGTTACTAGGCATTCTAATTTTATTTTATTCTTTTCGTTTCTATCCATTACGACCACATAATTCGCAACTATTGGTTTCTTAGTTCCAAACGAAAAAACAGACAATTTTTCGTTTCGAATAGGCTCTAATTTTAAAGATCTCGCTAAGGTATCTTTAATAAACGATCTTTCGCTACCTTAGATCAAGAAGGATACGAACAACTTTAGTTTCGTTTTCGTTGCAAGCTAAACCAGTACATGTTTGTAGTAAAGTATTTTTCCAAACAGAAATATTACACTGAGAAACCAAAGTGTTAGTATTAACATTTGACACTAAAGGTTCCTTTTTCGAACTCGTGGCAACTGATTCATTTTTTGATAAATCTCTCAGCTCGTTCCCCTCGAGACAATAGATCTGCAGGATTTTCTTTGCTACTGCAATGGTACCACTGGTTAGCGTTGCAAATTGCCTGGATTTCTGCTACACGGTTGCCAACGAATGGCTTCCTTGACATTTGGTGATTTCCTTATCGAATTTAGCGTTATTTGGGAGTCACTAAATAAGATAATACTGTTGCTCAACGTAGGTGAAACGTGTTTTAAATATTTAGCTAAGCGAGCAGCTACAACAGCTCCCATTAGCTCACATCTGGGGAGGATTAAAGATTTGAGGGGAGCTATTCTTACTTTTTGCCATTATGAAACTGGTTTTAATTTCCTTATTTTCATCAGTGTATCTAAAATATGCCACTGAACCACCGATGTGGGTATGAATTTGAGAATACTGAAATCGAATTCAGACGAATTACATACATTACATTACGGATGAAGTCAAATATTAAAGGGGAAGATGATTTCGATAAAGAAACAAAATTTTGGCGCATGATTTGGGATCCTAGTAACGATGTCATAAAATCAAACATGAAACCAGTTCAGGAGTCAATTGGAAATGGTAAAAGCGAAACAAAAAGGCCGATATTGAAAACTGTCGCCTTGCCCACGAGAAACCCTGGGGAAGATTACTGCTGTCTGTGAGGAGGCTCACAGCATGCTTAGCTGTTCCCTAGCTTACAGGGAGCAGAATCTTCAAAAGCGAGATTCAAATGGCAATGGAGAAAATGAAGGAGGTGAGGGCCTCTTCTGAAGCTGTTCTTCGAGCAGTGATGGCGAGTCTGCGAGGGCCGGTACCACCACCCAAACGGGCGACATCTCCACCTGGTAGAATGCTCGCCTGGCACGCGGGCGGGCCGGGTTCGATTCCCGGCCGATGAACCATATAGAATTTTTACTTATCCAAAACTTGTAACTATCTTGGTGGTTCAGTTTGTACGTAATAAGGGATGAAAGGCTCAGTTTTCAAAAATTATTCAAAATATTCTGCTTATGTTTGAATTTTTTCACAATAGATTTTCTCGATCCTGATAAATCGTCCTTCGTTATTCTAGTTGGAGGAAGGGATAGCAAACGTCTACCTATCAAAAAATGTGCAGGAGTGAGTGGAGAGGGTTCTGTGGGTTCACCATAAAAGTAAGTAATGGGCCAGGAATTGATCATGGCTTCAATCTCAACGAACACTGTTTCCAGTTTGTAGAGAGAGAGCGATGAACGGCCAACGATTTTTCTAAGACTTGTTTCGGTCGTTCTGATCATTCTTTCCCAAAATCCTCCCCACCATGCTCCTCTTTCAATTATATATTTCCAATGAATATTGCGAGAAGAGAAGAAATTCTTTACAGAAGAATCAGAAATGAAAAGTCCACAGTTTTTTTAGTTCAGTGTCTGCACGTTTGAATGATTTTGCATTGTCACTGTATATAATTGAACACAATCCTCGTCGCGCTATAAATCTTCTAAAGAATGCTTCCGTACTCATCGAAGGTACCTGTTCTAAGTGAATAGCACGCGTTACTGCACAAGTGAATACTAAAAGGTAATGTTTATTGTTGCTCTCTTTAGTGAAAAATGGTCCAGCATAATCCAATCCAGTTACAGCGAACGGTGCTGACTGAAGAATTCGATCTGGAAGAAGTGGAGCTACGTCTTGAACTCCAGGGCGAACACTGTATCTTTTGCAAATCGGACATCTGCTCAACAAGGATTTAATTCGCTGTCTGCCTTTCACAACCCAAAATGTTTCGCGACGCAGGTATGAATTCGATTTCAGTTTTCCCATATTCCTCGCGAAAAATATTTACAGCATCTACAGACAATCGGTATGCATCTTCTACAGTTTTACCTCCATAAAATAAGTCATCAACGTAAATAGAAGAATTAAGCATTTTAAAACTCTCGGGATGGTCCTCTTTATACCCTTTCAGCTTGGATGTGTTTATTTACGCATTTCCGACTTGTAAGTACTACATCCCAGAATCTGTCGGCACCACTTACTATTCCCACATGTTGTAATTCTTCATTGCTGTTTACACTTAAATCTGCTGAATGTAAACCTCAGAGCTTCATTTTTTCGAGAGTGTTACGCCTGGGACTTTTTATGCGACAAGCTGATATCGTGTTAGTTACTAGGCATTCTAATTTTATTTTATTCTTTTCGTTTTTATCCCATAATTATCAACTATTGGTTTCTTAGTTCCAAACGAAAAAACAGACAATCTTTCGTTTTGAATAGGCTCTAATTTTAAAGATCTCGCTAAGGTATCTTTAATAAACGATCTTTCGCTACCTTAGATCAAGAAGGATACGAACAACTTTAGTTTCGTTTTCGTTGCAAGCTAAACCAGTGCATGTTTGTAGTAAAGTATTTTTCCAAACAGAAATATTACACTGAGAAACCAAAGTGTTAGTATTAACATTTGACACTAAAGGTTCCTTTTTCGAACTCGTGGCAACTGATTCATTTTTTGATAAATATCTGAGCTCGTTCCCCTCGAGACAATAGATCTGCAGGATTTTCTTTGCTACTGCAATGGTACCACTGGTTAGCGTTGCAAATTGCCTGGATTTCTGCTACACGGTTGCCAACGAATGGCTTCCTTGACATTTGGTGATTTCCTTATCCAATGTAGCGTTATTTGGGAGTCACTAAATAAGATAATATTGTTGCTCAACGTAGGTGAAACGTGTTTTAAATATTTAGCTAAGCGAGCAGCTACAACAGCTCCCATTAGCTCACATCTGGGGAGGGTTAAAGATTTTGAGGGAAGCTATTCTTACTTTTTACCATTATGAAACTGGTTTTAATTTCCTTATTTTCATCAGTGTATCTAAAATATGCCACTGAACCACCGATGTGGGTATGAATTTGAGAATACTGAAATCGAATTCAGACGAATTACATACATTACATTACGGATGAAGTCAAATATTAAAGGGGAAGATGATTTCGATAAAGAAACAAAATTTTGGCGCATGATTTGGGATCCTAGTAACGATGTCATAAAATCAAACATGAAACCAGTTCAGGAGTCAATTGGAAATGGTAAAAGCGAAACAAAAAGGCCGATATTGAAAACTGTCGCCTTGCCCACGAGAAACCCTGGGGAAGATTACTGCTGTCTGTGAGGAGGCTCACAGCATGCTTAGCTGTTCCCTAGCTTACAGGGAGCAGAATCTTCAAAAGCGAGATTCAAATGGCAATGGAAAAAATGAAGGAGGTGAGGGCTTCTTCTGAAGCTGTTCTTCGAGCAGTGATGGCGAGTCTGCGAGGGCCGGTACCACCACCCAAACGGGCGACATCTCCACCTGGTAGAATGCTCGCCTGGCACGCGGGCGGGCCGGGTTCGATTCCCGGCCGATGAACCATATAGAATTTTTACTTATCCAAAACTTGTAACTATCTTGGTGGTTCAGTTTGTACGTAATAAGGGATGAAAGGCTCAGTTTTCAAAAATTATTCAAAATATTCTGTTTGAATTTTTTCACAATAGATTTTCTCGATCCTGATAAATCGTCCTTCGTTATTCTAGTTGGAGGAAGGGATAGCAAACGTCTACCTATCAAAAAATGTGCAGGAGTGAGTGGAGAGGGTTCTGTGGGTTCACCATAAAAGTAAGTAATGGGCCAGGAATTGATCATGGCTTCAATCTCAACGAACACTGTTTCCAGTTTGTAGAGAGAGAGCGATGAACGGCCAACGATTTTTCTAAGACTTGTTTCGGTCGTTCTGATCATTCTTTCCCAAAATCCTCCCCACCATGCTCCTCTTTCAATTATATATTTCCAATGAATATTGCGAGAAGAGAAGAAATTCTTTACAGAAAAATCAGAAATGAAAAGTCCACAGTTTTTTTAGTTCAGTGTCTGCACGTTTGAATGATTTTGCATTGTCACTGTATATAATTGAACACAATCCTCGTCGCGCTATAAATCTTCTAAAGAATGCTTCCGTACTCATCGAAGGTACCAGTTCTAAGTGAATAGCACGCGTTACTGCACAAGTGAATACTAAAAGGTAATGTTTATTGTTGCTCTCTTTAGTGAAAAATGGTCCAGCATAATCCAATCCAGTTACAGCGAACGGTGCTGACTGAAGAATTCGATCTGGAAGAAGTGGAGCTACGTCTTGAACTCCAGGGCGAACACTGTATCTTTTGCAAATCGGACATCTGCTCAACAAGGATTTAATTCGCTGTCTGCCTTTCACAACCCAAAATGTTTCGCGACGCAGGTATGAATTCGATTTCAGTTTTCCCATATTCCTCGCGAAAAATATTTACAGCATCTACAGACAATCGGTATGCATCTTCTACAGTTTTACCTCCATAAAATAAGTCATCAACGTAAATAGAAGAATTAAGCATTTTAAAACTCTCGGGATGGTCCTCTTTATACCCTTTCAGCTTGGATGTGTTTATTTACGCATTTCCGACTTGTAAGTACTACATCCCAGAATCTGTCGGCTCCACTTACTATTCCCACATGTTGTAATTCTTCATTGCTGTTTACACTTAAATCTGCTGAATGTAAACCTCAGAGCTTCATTTTTTCGAGAGTGTTACGCCTGGGACTTTTTATGCGACAAGCTGATATCGTGTTAGTTACTAGGCATTCTAATTTTATTTTATTCTTTTCGTTTTTATCCCATAATTATCAACTATTGGTTTCTTAGTTCCAAACGAAAAAACAGACAATCTTTCGTTTGGAATAGGCTCTAATTTTAAAGATCTCGCTAAGGTATCTTTAATAAACGATCTTTCGCTACCTTAGATCAAGAAGGATACGAACAACTTTAGTTTCATTTTCGTTGCAAGCTAAACCAGTACATGTTTGTAGTAAAGTATTTTTCCAAACAGAAATATTACACTGAGAAACCAAAGTGTTAGTATTAACATTTGACACTAAAGGTTCCTTTTTCGAACTCGTGGCAACTGATTCATTTTTTGATAAATCTCTCAGCTCGTTCCCCTCGAGACAATAGATCTGCAGGATTTTCTTTGCTACTGCAATGGTACCACTGGTTAGCGTTGCAAATTGCCTGGATTTCTGCTACACGGTTGCCAACGAATGGGTTCCTTGACATTTGGTGATTTCCTTATCCAATTTAGCGTTATTTGGGAGTCACTAAATAAGATAATACTGTTGCTCAACGTAGGTGAAACGTGTTTTAAATATTTAGCTAAGCGAGCAGCTACAACAGCTCCCATTAGCTCACATCTGGGGAGGATTAAAGATTTGAGGGGAGCTATTCTTACTTTTTGCCATTATGAAACTGGTTTTAATTTCCTTATTTTCATCAGTGTATCTAAAATATGCCACTGAACCACCGATGTGGGTATGAATTTGAGAATACTGAAATCGAATTCAGACGAATTACATACATTACATTACGGATGAAGTCAAATATTAAAGGGGAAGATGATTTCGATAAAGAAACAAAATTTTGGCGCATGATTTGGGATCCTAGTAACGATGTCATAAAATCAAACATGAAACCAGTTCAGGAGTCAATTGGAAATGGTAAAAGCGAAACAAAAAGGCCGATATTGAAAACTGTCGCCTTGCCCACGAGAAACCCTGGGGAAGATTACTGCTGTCTGTGAGGAGGCTCACAGCATGCTTAGCTGTTCCCTAGCTTACAGGGAGCAGAATCTTCAAAAGCGAGATTCAAATGGCAATGGAAAAAATGAAGGAGGTGAGGGCCTCTTCTGAAGCTGTTCTTCGAGCAGTGATGGCGAGTCTGCGAGGGCCGGTACCACCACCCAAACGGGCGACATCTCCACCTGGTAGAATGCTCGCCTGGCACGCGGGCGGGCCGGGTTCGATTCCCGGCCGATGAACCATATAGAATTTTTACTTATCCAAAACTTGTAACTATCTTGGTGGTTCAGTTTGTACGTAATAAGGGATGAAAGGCTCAGTTTTCAAAAATTATTCAAAATATTCTGCTTATGTTTGAATTTTTTCACAATAGATTTTCTCGATCCTGATAAATCGTCCTTCGTTATTCTAGTTGGAGGAAGGGATAGCAAACGTCTACCTATCAAAAAATGTGCAGGAGTGAGTGGAGAGGGTTCTGTGGGTTCACCATAAAAGTAAGTAATGGGCCAGGAATTGATCATGGCTTCAATCTCAACGAACACTGTTTCCAGTTTGTAGAGAGAGAGCGATGAACGGCCAACGATTTTTCTAAGACTTGTTTCGGTCGTTCTGATCATTCTTTCCCAAAATCCTCCCCACCATGCTCCTCTTTCAATTATATATTTCCAATGAATATTGCGAGAAGAGAAGAAATTCTTTACAGAAGAATCAGAAATGAAAAGTCCACAGTTTTTTTAGTTCAGTGTCTGCACGTTTGAATGATTTTGCATTGTCACTGTATATAATTGAACACAATCCTCGTCGCGCTATAAATCTTCTAAAGAATGCTTCCGTACTCATCGAAGGTACCAGTTCTAAGTGAATAGCACGCGTTACTGCACAAGTGAATACTAAAAGGTAATGTTTATTGTTGCTCTCTTTAGTGAAAAATGGTCCAGCATAATCCAATCCAGTTACAGCGAACGGTGCTGACTGAAGAATTCGATCTGGAAGAAGTGGAGCTACGTCTTGAACTCCAGGGCGAACACTGTATCTTTTGCAAATCGGACATCTGCTCAACAAGGATTTAATTCGCTGTCTGCCTTTCACAACCCAAAATGTTTCGCGACGCAGGTATGAATTCGATTTCAGTTTTCCCATATTCCTCGCGAAAAATATTTACAGCATCTACAGACAATCGGTATGCATCTTCTACAGTTTTACCTCCATAAAATAAGTCATCAACGTAAATAGAAGAATTAAGCATTTTAAAACTCTCGGGATGGTCCTCTTTATACCCTTTCAGCTTGGATGTGTTTATTTACGCATTTCCGACTTGTAAGTACTACATCCCAGAATCTGTCGGCACCACTTACTATTCCCACATGTTGTAATTCTTCATTGCTGTTTACACTTAAATCTGCTGAATGTAAACCTCAGAGCTTCATTTTTTCGAGAGTGTTACGCCTGGGACTTTTTATGCGACAAGCTGATATCGTGTTAGTTACTAGGCATTCTAATTTTATTTTATTCTTTTCGTTTTTATCCCATAATTATCAACTATTGGTTTCTTAGTTCCAAACGAAAAAACAGACAATCTTTCGTTTTGAATAGGCTCTAATTTTAAAGATCTCGCTAAGGTATCTTTAATAAACGATCTTTCGCTACCTTAGATCAAGAAGGATACGAACAACTTTAGTTTCGTTTTCGTTGCAAGCTAAACCAGTGCATGTTTGTAGTAAAGTATTTTTCCAAACAGAAATATTACACTGAGAAACCAAAGTGTTAGTATTAACATTTGACACTAAAGGTTCCTTTTTCGAACTCGTGGCAACTGATTCATTTTTTGATAAATATCTGAGCTCGTTCCCCTCGAGACAATAGATCTGCAGGATTTTCTTTGCTACTGCAATGGTACCACTGGTTAGCGTTGCAAATTGCCTGGATTTCTGCTACACGGTTGCCAACGAATGGCTTCCTTGACATTTGGTGATTTCCTTATCCAATGTAGCGTTATTTGGGAGTCACTAAATAAGATAATATTGTTGCTCAACGTAGGTGAAACGTGTTTTAAATATTTAGCTAAGCGAGCAGCTACAACAGCTCCCATTAGCTCACATCTGGGGAGGGTTAAAGATTTTGAGGGAAGCTATTCTTACTTTTTACCATTATGAAACTGGTTTTAATTTCCTTATTTTCATCAGTGTATCTAAAATATGCCACTGAACCACCGATGTGGGTATGAATTTGAGAATACTGAAATCGAATTCAGACGAATTACATACATTACATTACGGATGAAGTCAAATATTAAAGGGGAAGATGATTTCGATAAAGAAACAAAATTTTGGCGCATGATTTGGGATCCTAGTAACGATGTCATAAAATCAAACATGAAACCAGTTCAGGAGTCAATTGGAAATGGTAAAAGCGAAACAAAAAGGCCGATATTGAAAACTGTCGCCTTGCCCACGAGAAACCCTGGGGAAGATTACTGCTGTCTGTGAGGAGGCTCACAGCATGCTTAGCTGTTCCCTAGCTTACAGGGAGCAGAATCTTCAAAAGCGAGATTCAAATGGCAATGGAAAAAATGAAGGAGGTGAGGGCCTCTTCTGAAGCTGTTCTTCGAGCAGTGATGGCGAGTCTGCGAGGGCCGGTACCACCACCCAAACGGGCGACATCTCCACCTGGTAGAATGCTCGCCTGGCACGCGGGCGGGCCGGGTTCGATTCCCGGCCGATGAACCATATAGAATTTTTACTTATCCAAAACTTGTAACTATCTTGGTGGTTCAGTTTGTACGTAATAAGGGATGAAAGGCTCAGTTTTCAAAAATTATTCAAAATATTCTGCTTATGTTTGAATTTTTTCACAATAGATTTTCTCGATCCTGATAAATCGTCCTTCGTTATTCTAGTTGGAGGAAGGGATAGCAAACGTCTACCTATCAAAAAATGTGCAGGAGTGAGTGGAGAGGGTTCTGTGGGTTCACCATAAAAGTAAGTAATGGGCCAGGAATTGATCATGGCTTCAATCTCAACGAACACTGTTTCCAGTTTGTAGAGAGAGAGCGATGAACGGCCAACGATTTTTCTAAGACTTGTTTCGGTCGTTCTGATCATTCTTTCCCAAAATCCTCCCCACCATGCTCCTCTTTCAATTATATATTTCCAATGAATATTGCGAGAAGAGAAGAAATTCTTTACAGAAGAATCAGAAATGAAAAGTCCACAGTTTTTTTAGTTCAGTGTCTGCACGTTTGAATGATTTTGCATTGTCACTGTATATAATTGAACACAATCCTCGTCGCGCTATAAATCTTCTAAAGAATGCTTCCGTACTCATCGAAGGTACCAGTTCTAAGTGAATAGCACGCGTTACTGCACAAGTGAATACTAAAAGGTAATGTTTATTGTTGCTCTCTTTAGTGAAAAATGGTCCAGCATAATCCAATCCAGTTACAGCGAACGGTGCTGACTGAAGAATTCGATCTGGAAGAAGTGGAGCTACGTCTTGAACTCCAGGGCGAACACTGTATCTTTTGCAAATCGGACATCTGCTCAACAAGGATTTAATTCGCTGTCTGCCTTTCACAACCCAAAATGTTTCGCGACGCAGGTATGAATTCGATTTCAGTTTTCCCATATTCCTCGCGAAAAATATTTACAGCATCTACAGACAATCGGTATGCATCTTCTACAGTTTTACCTCCATAAAATAAGTCATCAACGTAAATAGAAGAATTAAGCATTTTAAAACTCTCGGGATGGTCCTCTTTATACCCTTTCAGCTTGGATGTGTTTATTTACGCATTTCCGACTTGTAAGTACTACATCCCAGAATCTGTCGGCACCACTTACTATTCCCACATGTTGTAATTCTTCATTGCTGTTTACACTTAAATCTGCTGAATGTAAACCTCAGAGCTTCATTTTTTCGAGAGTGTTACGCCTGGGACTTTTTATGCGACAAGCTGATATCGTGTTAGTTACTAGGCATTCTAATTTTATTTTATTCTTTTCGTTTTTATCCCATAATTATCAACTATTGGTTTCTTAGTTCCAAACGAAAAAACAGACAATCTTTCGTTTTGAATAGGCTCTAATTTTAAAGATCTCGCTAAGGTATCTTTAATAAACGATCTTTCGCTACCTTAGATCAAGAAGGATACGAACAACTTTAGTTTCGTTTTCGTTGCAAGCTAAACCAGTGCATGTTTGTAGTAAAGTATTTTTCCAAACAGAAATATTACACTGAGAAACCAAAGTGTTAGTATTAACATTTGACACTAAAGGTTCCTTTTTCGAACTCGTGGCAACTGATTCATTTTTTGATAAATATCTGAGCTCGTTCCCCTCGAGACAATAGATCTGCAGGATTTTCTTTGCTACTGCAATGGTACCACTGGTTAGCGTTGCAAATTGCCTGGATTTCTGCTACACGGTTGCCAACGAATGGCTTCCTTGACATTTGGTGATTTCCTTATCCAATGTAGCGTTATTTGGGAGTCACTAAATAAGATAATATTGTTGCTCAACGTAGGTGAAACGTGTTTTAAATATTTAGCTAAGCGAGCAGCTACAACAGCTCCCATTAGCTCACATCTGGGGAGGGTTAAAGATTTTGAGGGAAGCTATTCTTACTTTTTACCATTATGAAACTGGTTTTAATTTCCTTATTTTCATCAGTGTATCTAAAATATGCCACTGAACCACCGATGTGGGTATGAATTTGAGAATACTGAAATCGAATTCAGACGAATTACATACATTACATTACGGATGAAGTCAAATATTAAAGGGGAAGATGATTTCGATAAAGAAACAAAATTTTGGCGCATGATTTGGGATCCTAGTAACGATGTCATAAAATCAAACATGAAACCAGTTCAGGAGTCAATTGGAAATGGTAAAAGCGAAACAAAAAGGCCGATATTGAAAACTGTCGCCTTGCCCACGAGAAACCCTGGGGAAGATTACTGCTGTCTGTGAGGAGGCTCACAGCATGCTTAGCTGTTCCCTAGCTTACAGGGAGCAGAATCTTCAAAAGCGAGATTCAAATGGCAATGGAAAAAATGAAGGAGGTGAGGGCTTCTTCTGAAGCTGTTCTTCGAGCAGTGATGGCGAGTCTGCGAGGGCCGGTACCACCACCCAAACGGGCAACATCTCCACCTGGTAGAATGCTCGCCTGGCACGCGGGCGGGCCGGGTTCGATTCCCGGCCGATGAACCATATAGAATTTTTACTTATCCAAAACTTGTAACTATCTTGGTGGTTCAGTTTGTACATAATAAGGGATGAAAGGCTCAGTTTTCAAAAATTATTCAAAATATTCTGCTTATGTTTGAATTTTTTCACAATAGATTTTCTCGATCCTGATAAATCGTCCTTCGTTATTCTAGTTGGAGGAAGGGATAGCAAACGTCTACCTATCAAAAAATGTGCAGGAGTGAGTGGAGAGGGTTCTGTGGGTTCACCATAAAAGTAAGTAATGGGCCAGGAATTGATCATGGCTTCAATCTCAACGAACACTGTTTCCAGTTTGTAGAGAGAGAGCGATGAACGGCCAACGATTTTTCTAAGACTTGTTTCGGTCGTTCTGATCATTCTTTCCCAAAATCCTCCCCACCATGCTCCTCTTTCAATTATATATTTCCAATGAATATTGCGAGAAGAGAAGAAATTCTTTACAGAAGAATCAGAAATGAAAAGTCCACAGTTTTTTTAGTTCAGTGTCTGCACGTTTGAATGATTTTGCATTGTCACTGTATATAATTGAACACAATCCTCGTCGCGCTATAAATCTTCTAAAGAATGCTTCCGTACTCATCGAAGGTACCAGTTCTAAGTGAATAGCACGCGTTACTGCACAAGTGAATACTAAAAGGTAATGTTTATTGTTGCTCTCTTTAGTGAAAAATGGTCCAGCATAATCCAATCCAGTTACAGCGAACGGTGCTGACTGAAGAATTCGATCTGGAAGAAGTGGAGCTACGTCTTGAACTCCAGGGCGAACACTGTATCTTTTGCAAATCGGACATCTGCTCAACAAGGATTTAATTCGCTGTCTGCCTTTCACAACCCAAAATGTTTCGCGACGCAGGTATGAATTCGATTTCAGTTTTCCCATATTCCTCGCGAAAAATATTTACAGCATCTACAGACAATCGGTATGCATCTTCTACAGTTTTACCTCCATAAAATAAGTCATCAACGTAAATAGAAGAATTAAGCATTTTAAAACTCTCGGGATGGTCCTCTTTATACCCTTTCAGCTTGGATGTGTTTATTTACGCATTTCCGACTTGTAAGTACTACATCCCAGAATCTGTCGGCTCCACTTACTATTCCCACATGTTGTAATTCTTCATTGCTGTTTACACTTAAATCTGCTGAATGTAAACCTCAGAGCTTCATTTTTTCGAGAGTGTTACGCCTGGGACTTTTTATGCGACAAGCTGATATCGTGTTAGTTACTAGGCATTCTAATTTTATTTTATTCTTTTCGTTTTTATCCCATAATTATCAACTATTGGTTTCTTAGTTCCAAACGAAAAAACAGACAATCTTTCGTTTGGAATAGGCTCTAATTTTAAAGATCTCGCTAAGGTATCTTTAATAAACGATCTTTCGCTACCTTAGATCAAGAAGGATACGAACAACTTTAGTTTCGTTTTCGTTGCAAGCTAAACCAGTACATGTTTGTAGTAAAGTATTTTTCCAAACAGAAATATTACACTGAGAAACCAAAGTGTTAGTATTAACATTTGACACTAAAGGTTCCTTTTTCGAACTCGTGGCAACTGATTCATTTTTTGATAAATCTCTCAGCTCGTTCCCCTCGAGACAATAGATCTGCAGGATTTTCTTTGCTACTGCAATGGTACCACTGGTTAGCGTTGCAAATTGCCTGGATTTCTGCTACACGGTTGCCAACGAATGGGTTCCTTGACATTTGGTGATTTCCTTATCCAATTTAGCGTTATTTGGGAGTCACTAAATAAGATAATACTGTTGCTCAACGTAGGTGAAACGTGTTTTAAATATTTAGCTAAGCGAGCAGCTACAACAGCTCCCATTAGCTCACATCTGGGGAGGATTAAAGATTTGAGGGGAGCTATTCTTACTTTTTGCCATTATGAAACTGGTTTTAATTTCCTTATTTTCATCAGTGTATCTAAAATATGCCACTGAACCACCGATGTGGGTATGAATTTGAGAATACTGAAATCGAATTCAGACGAATTACATACATTACATTACGGATGAAGTCAAATATTAAAGGGGAAGATGATTTCGATAAAGAAACAAAATTTTGGCGCATGATTTGGGATCCTAGTAACGATGTCATAAAATCAAACATGAAACCAGTTCAGGAGTCAATTGGAAATGGTAAAAGCGAAACAAAAAGGCCGATATTGAAAACTGTCGCCTTGCCCACGAGAAACCCTGGGGAAGATTACTGCTGTCTGTGAGGAGGCTCACAGCATGCTTAGCTGTTCCCTAGCTTACAGGGAGCAGAATCTTCAAAAGCGAGATTCAAATGGCAATGGAAAAAATGAAGGAGGTGAGGGCCTCTTCTGAAGCTGTTCTTCGAGCAGTGATGGCGAGTCTGCGAGGGCCGGTACCACCACCCAAACGGGCGACATCTCCACCTGGTAGAATGCTCGCCTGGCACGCGGGCGGGCCGGGTTCGATTCCCGGCCGATGAACCATATAGAATTTTTACTTATCCAAAACTTGTAACTATCTTGGTGGTTCAGTTTGTACGTAATAAGGGATGAAAGGCTCAGTTTTCAAAAATTATTCAAAATATTCTGCTTATGTTTGAATTTTTTCACAATAGATTTTCTCGATCCTGATAAATCGTCCTTCGTTATTCTAGTTGGAGGAAGGGATAGCAAACGTCTACCTATCAAAAAATGTGCAGGAGTGAGTGGAGAGGGTTCTGTGGGTTCACCATAAAAGTAAGTAATGGGCCAGGAATTGATCATGGCTTCAATCTCAACGAACACTGTTTCCAGTTTGTAGAGAGAGAGCGATGAACGGCCAACGATTTTTCTAAGACTTGTTTCGGTCATTCTGATCATTCTTTCCCAAAATCCTCCCCACCATGCTCCTCTTTCAATTATATATTTCCAATGAATATTGCGAGAAGAGAAGAAATTCTTTACAGAAGAATCAGAAATGAAAAGTCCACAGTTTTTTTAGTTCAGTGTCTGCACGTTTGAATGATTTTGCATTGTCACTGTATATAATTGAACACAATCCTCGTCGCGCTATAAATCTTCTAAAGAATGCTTCCGTACTCATCGAAGGTACCAGTTCTAAGTGAATAGCACGCGTTACTGCACAAGTGAATACTAAAAGGTAATGTTTATTGTTGCTCTCTTTAGTGAAAAATGGTCCAGCATAATCCAATCCAGTTACAGCGAACGGTGCTGACTGAAGAATTCGATCTGGAAGAAGTGGAGCTACGTCTTGAACTCCAGGGCGAACACTGTATCTTTTGCAAATCGGACATCTGCTCAACAAGGATTTAATTCGCTGTCTGCCTTTCACAACCCAAAATGTTTCGCGACGCAGGTATGAATTCGATTTCAGTTTTCCCATATTCCTCGCGAAAAATATTTACAGCATCTACAGACAATCGGTATGCATCTTCTACAGTTTTACCTCCATAAAATAAGTCATCAACGTAAATAGAAGAATTAAGCATTTTAAAACTCTCGGGATGGTCCTCTTTATACCCTTTCAGCTTGGATGTGTTTATTTACGCATTTCCGACTTGTAAGTACTACATCCCAGAATCTGTCGGCACCACTTACTATTCCCACATGTTGTAATTCTTCATTGCTGTTTACACTTAAATCTGCTGAATGTAAACCTCAGAGCTTCATTTTTTCGAGAGTGTTACGCCTGGGACTTTTTATGCGACAAGCTGATATCGTGTTAGTTACTAGGCATTCTAATTTTATTTTATTCTTTTCGTTTCTATCCATTACGACCACATAATTCGCAACTATTGGTTTCTTAGTTCCAAACGAAAAAACAGACAATTTTTCGTTTCGAATAGGCTCTAATTTTAAAGATCTCGCTAAGGTATCTTTAATAAACGATCTTTCGCTACCTTAGATCAAGAAGGATACGAACAGCTTTAGTTTCGTTTTCGTTGCAAGCTAAACCAGTACATGTTTGTAGTAAAGTATTTTTCCAAACAGAAATATTACACTGAGAAACCAAAGTGTTAGTATTAACATTTGACACTAAAGGTTCCTTTTTCGAACTCGTGGCAACTGATTCATTTTTTGATAAATCTCTCAGCTCGTTCCCCTCGAGACAATAGATCTGCAGGATTTTCTTTGCTACTGCAATGGTACCACTGGTTAGCGTTGCAAATTGCCTGGATTTCTGCTACACGGTTGCCAACGAATGGGTTCCTTGACATTTGGTGATTTCCTTATCCAATTTAGCGTTATTTGGGAGTCACTAAATAAGATAATACTGTTGCTCAACGTAGGTGAAACGTGTTTTAAATATTTAGCTAAGCGAGCAGCTACAACAGCTCCCATTAGCTCACATCTGGGGAGGATTAAAGATTTGAGGGGAGCTATTCTTACTTTTTGCCATTATGAAACTGGTTTTAATTTCCTTATTTTCATCAGTGTATCTAAAATATGCCACTGAACCACCGATGTGGGTATGAATTTGAGAATACTGAAATCGAATTCAGACGAATTACATACATTACATTACGGATGAAGTCAAATATTAAAGGGGAAGATGATTTCGATAAAGAAACAAAATTTTGGCGCATGATTTGGGATCCTAGTAACGATGTCATAAAATCAAACATGAAACCAGTTCAGGAGTCAATTGGAAATGGTAAAAGCGAAACAAAAAGGCCGATATTGAAAACTGTCGCCTTGCCCACGAGAAACCCTGGGGAAGATTACTGCTGTCTGTGAGGAGGCTCACAGCATGCTTAGCTGTTCCCTAGCTTACAGGGAGCAGAATCTTCAAAAGCGAGATTCAAATGGCAATGGAAAAAATGAAGGAGGTGAGGGCCTCTTCTGAAGCTGTTCTTCGAGCAGTGATGGCGAGTCTGCGAGGGCCGGTACCACCACCCAAACGGGCGACATCTCCACCTGGTAGAATGCTCGCCTGGCACGCGGGCGGGCCGGGTTCGATTCCCGGCCGATGAACCATATAGAATTTTTACTTATCCAAAACTTGTAACTATCTTGGTGGTTCAGTTTGTACGTAATAAGGGATGAAAGGCTCAGTTTTCAAAAATTATTCAAAATATTCTGCTTATGTTTGAATTTTTTCACAATAGATTTTCTCGATCCTGATAAATCGTCCTTCGTTATTCTAGTTGGAGGAAGGGATAGCAAACGTCTACCTATCAAAAAATGTGCAGGAGTGAGTGGAGAGGGTTCTGTGGGTTCACCATAAAAGTAAGTAATGGGCCAGGAATTGATCATGGCTTCAATCTCAACGAACACTGTTTCCAGTTTGTAGAGAGAGAGCGATGAACGGCCAACGATTTTTCTAAGACTTGTTTCGGTCGTTCTGATCATTCTTTCCCAAAATCCTCCCCACCATGCTCCTCTTTCAATTATATATTTCCAATGAATATTGCGAGAAGAGAAGAAATTCTTTACAGAAGAATCAGAAATGAAAAGTCCACAGTTTTTTTAGTTCAGTGTCTGCACGTTTGAATGATTTTGCATTGTCACTGTATATAATTGAACACAATCCTCGTCGCGCTATAAATCTTCTAAAGAATGCTTCCGTACTCATCGAAGGTACCAGTTCTAAGTGAATAGCACGCGTTACTGCACAAGTGAATACTAAAAGGTAATGTTTATTGTTGCTCTCTTTAGTGAAAAATGGTCCAGCATAATCCAATCCAGTTACAGCGAACGGTGCTGACTGAAGAATTCGATCTGGAAGAAGTGGAGCTACGTCTTGAACTCCAGGGCGAACACTGTATCTTTTGCAAATCGGACATCTGCTCAACAAGGATTTAATTCGCTGTCTGCCTTTCACAACCCAAAATGTTTCGCGACGCAGGTATGAATTCGATTTCAGTTTTCCCATATTCCTCGCGAAAAATATTTACAGCATCTACAGACAATTGGTATGCATCTTCTACAGTTTTACCTCCATAAAATAAGTCATCAACGTAAATAGAAGAATTAAGCATTTTAAAACTCTCGGGATGGTCCTCTTTATACCCTTTCAGCTTGGATGTGTTTATTTACGCATTTCCGACTTGTAAGTACTACATCCCAGAATCTGTCGGCACCACTTACTATTCCCACATGTTGTAATTCTTCATTGCTGTTTACACTTAAATCTGCTGAATGTAAACCTCAGAGCTTCATTTTTTCGAGAGTGTTACGCCTGGGACTTTTTATGCGACAAGCTGATATCGTGTTAGTTACTAGGCATTCTAATTTTATTTTATTCTTTTCGTTTTTATCCCATAATTATCAACTATTGGTTTCTTAGTTCCAAACGAAAAAACAGACAATCTTTCGTTTGGAATAGGCTCTAATTTTAAAGATCTCGCTAAGGTATCTTTAATAAACGATCTTTCGCTACCTTAGATCAAGAAGGATACGAACAACTTTAGTTTCGTTTTCGTTGCAAGCTAAACCAGTACATGTTTGTAGTAAAGTATTTTTCCAAACAGAAATATTACACTGAGAAACCAAAGTGTTAGTATTAACATTTGACACTAAAGGTTCCTTTTTCGAACTCGTGGCAACTGATTCATTTTTTGATAAATCTCTCAGCTCGTTCCCCTCGAGACAATAGATCTGCAGGATTTTCTTTGCTACTGCAATGGTACCACTGGTTAGCGTTGCAAATTGCCTGGATTTCTGCTACACGGTTGCCAACGAATGGGTTCCTTGACATTTGGTGATTTCCTTATCCAATTTAGCGTTATTTGGGAGTCACTAAATAAGATAATACTGTTGCTCAACGTAGGTGAAACGTGTTTTAAATATTTAGCTAAGCGAGCAGCTACAACAGCTCCCATTAGCTCACATCTGGGGAGGATTAAAGATTTGAGGGGAGCTATTCTTACTTTTTGCCATTATGAAACTGGTTTTAATTTCCTTATTTTCATCAGTGTATCTAAAATATGCCACTGAACCACCGATGTGGGTATGAATTTGAGAATACTGAAATCGAATTCAGACGAATTACATACATTACATTACGGATGAAGTCAAATATTAAAGGGGAAGATGATTTCGATAAAGAAACAAAATTTTGGCGCATGATTTGGGATCCTAGTAACGATGTCATAAAATCAAACATGAAACCAGTTCAGGAGTCAATTGGAAATGGTAAAAGCGAAACAAAAAGGCCGATATTGAAAACTGTCGCCTTGCCCACGAGAAATCCTGGGGAAGATTACTGCTGTCTGTGAGGAGGCTCACAGCATGCTTAGCTGTTCCCTAGCTTACAGGGAGCAGAATCTTCAAAAGCGAGATTCAAATGGCAATGGAAAAAATGAAGGAGGTGAGGGCCTCTTCTGAAGCTGTTCTTCGAGCAGTGATGGCGAGTCTGCGAGGGCCGGTACCACCACCCAAACGGGCGACATCTCCACCTGGTAGAATGCTCGCCTGGCACGCGGGCGGGCCGGGTTCGATTCCCGGCCGATGAACCATATAGAATTTTTACTTATCCAAAACTTGTAACTATCTTGGTGGTTCAGTTTGTACGTAATAAGGGATGAAAGGCTCAGTTTTCAAAAATTATTCAAAATATTCTGCTTATGTTTGAATTTTTTCACAATAGATTTTCTCGATCCTGATAAATCGTCCTTCGTTATTCTAGTTGGAGGAAGGGATAGCAAACGTCTACCTATCAAAAAATGTGCAGGAGTGAGTGGAGAGGGTTCTGTGGGTTCACCATAAAAGTAAGTAATGGGCCAGGAATTGATCATGGCTTCAATCTCAACGAACACTGTTTCCAGTTTGTAGAGAGAGAGCGATGAACGGCCAACGATTTTTCTAAGACTTGTTTCGGTCGTTCTGATCATTCTTTCCCAAAATCCTCCCCACCATGCTCCTCTTTCAATTATATATTTCCAATGAATATTGCGAGAAGAGAAGAAATTCTTTACAGAAGAATCAGAAATGAAAAGTCCACAGTTTTTTTAGTTCAGTGTCTGCACGTTTGAATGATTTTGCATTGTCACTGTATATAATTGAACACAATCCTCGTCGCGCTATAAATCTTCTAAAGAATGCTTCCGTACTCATCGAAGGTACCAGTTCTAAGTGAATAGCACGCGTTACTGCACAAGTGAATACTAAAAGGTAATGTTTATTGTTGCTCTCTTTAGTGAAAAATGGTCCAGCATAATCCAATCCAGTTACAGCGAACGGTGCTGACTGAAGAATTCGATCTGGAAGAAGTGGAGCTACGTCTTGAACTCCAGGGCGAACACTGTATCTTTTGCAAATCGGACATCTGCTCAACAAGGATTTAATTCGCTGTCTGCCTTTCACAACCCAAAATGTTTCGCGACGCAGGTATGAATTCGATTTCAGTTTTCCCATATTCCTCGCGAAAAATATTTACAGCATCTACAGACAATCGGTATGCATCTTCTACAGTTTTACCTCCATAAAATAAGTCATCAACGTAAATAGAAGAATTAAGCATTTTAAAACTCTCGGGATGGTCCTCTTTATACCCTTTCAGCTTGGATGTGTTTATTTACGCATTTCCGACTTGTAAGTACTACATCCCAGAATCTGTCGGCACCACTTACTATTCCCACATGTTGTAATTCTTCATTGCTGTTTACACTTAAATCTGCTGAATGTAAACCTCAGAGCTTCATTTTTTCGAGAGTGTTACGCCTGGGACTTTTTATGCGACAAGCTGATATCGTGTTAGTTACTAGGCATTCTAATTTTATTTTATTCTTTTCGTTTCTATCCATTACGACCACATAATTCGCAACTATTGGTTTCTTAGTTCCAAACGAAAAAACAGACAATTTTTCGTTTCGAATAGGCTCTAATTTTAAAGATCTCGCTAAGGTATCTTTAATAAACGATCTTTCGCTACCTTAGATCAAGAAGGATACGAACAGCTTTAGTTTCGTTTTCGTTGCAAGCTAAACCAGTACATGTTTGTAGTAAAGTATTTTTCCAAACAGAAATATTACACTGAGAAACCAAAGTGTTAGTATTAACATTTGACACTAAAGGTTCCTTTTTCGAACTCGTGGCAACTGATTCATTTTTTGATAAATCTCTCAGCTCGTTCCCCTCGAGACAATAGATCTGCAGGATTTTCTTTGCTACTGCAATGGTACCACTGGTTAGCGTTGCAAATTGCCTGGATTTCTGCTACACGGTTGCCAACGAATGGGTTCCTTGACATTTGGTGATTTCCTTATCCAATTTAGCGTTATTTGGGAGTCACTAAATAAGATAATACTGTTGCTCAACGTAGGTGAAACGTGTTTTAAATATTTAGCTAAGCGAGCAGCTACAACAGCTCCCATTAGCTCACATCTGGGGAGGATTAAAGATTTGAGGGGAGCTATTCTTACTTTTTGCCATTATGAAACTGGTTTTAATTTCCTTATTTTCATCAGTGTATCTAAAATATGCCACTGAACCACCGATGTGGGTATGAATTTGAGAATACTGAAATCGAATTCAGACGAATTACATACATTACATTACGGATGAAGTCAAATATTAAAGGGGAAGATGATTTCGATAAAGAAACAAAATTTTGGCGCATGATTTGGGATCCTAGTAACGATGTCATAAAATCAAACATGAAACCAGTTCAGGAGTCAATTGGAAATGGTAAAAGCGAAACAAAAAGGCCGATATTGAAAACTGTCGCCTTGCCCACGAGAAACCCTGGGGAAGATTACTGCTGTCTGTGAGGAGGCTCACAGCATGCTTAGCTGTTCCCTAGCTTACAGGGAGCAGAATCTTCAAAAGCGAGATTCAAATGGCAATGGAAAAAATGAAGGAGGTGAGGGCCTCTTCTGAAGCTGTTCTTCGAGCAGTGATGGCGAGTCTGCGAGGGCCGGTACCACCACCCAAACGGGCGACATCTCCACCTGGTAGAATGCTCGCCTGGCACGCGGGCGGGCCGGGTTCGATTCCCGGCCGATGAACCATATAGAATTTTTACTTATCCAAAACTTGTAACTATCTTGGTGGTTCAGTTTGTACGTAATAAGGGATGAAAGGCTCAGTTTTCAAAAATTATTCAAAATATTCTGCTTATGTTTGAATTTTTTCACAATAGATTTTCTCGATCCTGATAAATCGTCCTTCGTTATTCTAGTTGGAGGAAGGGATAGCAAACGTCTACCTATCAAAAAATGTGCAGGAGTGAGTGGAGAGGGTTCTGTGGGTTCACCATAAAAGTAAGTAATGGGCCAGGAATTGATCATGGCTTCAATCTCAACGAACACTGTTTCCAGTTTGTAGAGAGAGAGCGATGAACGGCCAACGATTTTTCTAAGACTTGTTTCGGTCGTTCTGATCATTCTTTCCCAAAATCCTCCCCACCATGCTCCTCTTTCAATTATATATTTCCAATGAATATTGCGAGAAGAGAAGAAATTCTTTACAGAAGAATCAGAAATGAAAAGTCCACAGTTTTTTTAGTTCAGTGTCTGCACGTTTGAATGATTTTGCATTGTCACTGTATATAATTGAACACAATCCTCGTCGCGCTATAAATCTTCTAAAGAATGCTTCCGTACTCATCGAAGGTACCAGTTCTAAGTGAATAGCACGCGTTACTGCACAAGTGAATACTAAAAGGTAATGTTTATTGTTGCTCTCTTTAGTGAAAAATGGTCCAGCATAATCCAATCCAGTTACAGCGAACGGTGCTGACTGAAGAATTCGATCTGGAAGAAGTGGAGCTACGTCTTGAACTCCAGGGCGAACACTGTATCTTTTGCAAATCGGACATCTGCTCAACAAGGATTTAATTCGCTGTCTGCCTTTCACAACCCAAAATGTTTCGCGACGCAGGTATGAATTCGATTTCAGTTTTCCCATATTCCTCGCGAAAAATATTTACAGCATCTACAGACAATCGGTATGCATCTTCTACAGTTTTACCTCCATAAAATAAGTCATCAACGTAAATAGAAGAATTAAGCATTTTAAAACTCTCGGGATGGTCCTCTTTATACCCTTTCAGCTTGGATGTGTTTATTTACGCATTTCCGACTTGTAAGTACTACATCCCAGAATCTGTCGGCACCACTTACTATTCCCACATGTTGTAATTCTTCATTGCTGTTTACACTTAAATCTGCTGAATGTAAACCTCAGAGCTTCATTTTTTCGAGAGTGTTACGCCTGGGACTTTTTATGCGACAAGCTGATATCGTGTTAGTTACTAGGCATTCTAATTTTATTTTATTCTTTTCGTTTTTATCCCATAATTATCAACTATTGGTTTCTTAGTTCCAAACGAAAAAACAGACAATCTTTCGTTTGGAATAGGCTCTAATTTTAAAGATCTCGCTAAGGTATCTTTAATAAACGATCTTTCGCTACCTTAGATCAAGAAGGATACGAACAACTTTAGTTTCGTTTTCGTTGCAAGCTAAACCAGTACATGTTTGTAGTAAAGTATTTTTCCAAACAGAAATATTACACTGAGAAACCAAAGTGTTAGTATTAACATTTGACACTAAAGGTTCCTTTTTCGAACTCGTGGCAACTGATTCATTTTTTGATAAATCTCTCAGCTCGTTCCCCTCGAGACAATAGATCTGCAGGATTTTCTTTGCTACTGCAATGGTACCACTGGTTAGCGTTGCAAATTGCCTGGATTTCTGCTACACGGTTGCCAACGAATGGGTTCCTTGACATTTGGTGATTTCCTTATCCAATTTAGCGTTATTTGGGAGTCACTAAATAAGATAATACTGTTGCTCAACGTAGGTGAAACGTGTTTTAAATATTTAGCTAAGCGAGCAGCTACAACAGCTCCCATTAGCTCACATCTGGGGAGGATTAAAGATTTGAGGGGAGCTATTCTTACTTTTTGCCATTATGAAACTGGTTTTAATTTCCTTATTTTCATCAGTGTATCTAAAATATGCCACTGAACCACCGATGTGGGTATGAATTTGAGAATACTGAAATCGAATTCAGACGAATTACATACATTACATTACGGATGAAGTCAAATATTAAAGGGGAAGATGATTTCGATAAAGAAACAAAATTTTGGCGCATGATTTGGGATCCTAGTAACGATGTCATAAAATCAAACATGAAACCAGTTCAGGAGTCAATTGGAAATGGTAAAAGCGAAACAAAAAGGCCGATATTGAAAACTGTCGCCTTGCCCACGAGAAACCCTGGGGAAGATTACTGCTGTCTGTGAGGAGGCTCACAGCATGCTTAGCTGTTCCCTAGCTTACAGGGAGCAGAATCTTCAAAAGCGAGATTCAAATGGCAATGGAAAAAATGAAGGAGGTGAGGGCCTCTTCTGAAGCTGTTCTTCGAGCAGTGATGGCGAGTCTGCGAGGGCCGGTACCACCACCCAAACGGGCGACATCTCCACCTGGTAGAATGCTCGCCTGGCACGCGGGCGGGCCGGGTTCGATTCCCGGCCGATGAACCATATAGAATTTTTACTTATCCAAAACTTGTAACTATCTTGGTGGTTCAGTTTGTACGTAATAAGGGATGAAAGGCTCAGTTTTCAAAAATTATTCAAAATATTCTGCTTATGTTTGAATTTTTTCACAATAGATTTTCTCGATCCTGATAAATCGTCCTTCGTTATTCTAGTTGGAGGAAGGGATAGCAAACGTCTACCTATCAAAAAATGTGCAGGAGTGAGTGGAGAGGGTTCTGTGGGTTCACCATAAAAGTAAGTAATGGGCCAGGAATTGATCATGGCTTCAATCTCAACGAACACTGTTTCCAGTTTGTAGAGAGAGAGCGATGAACGGCCAACGATTTTTCTAAGACTTGTTTCGGTCGTTCTGATCATTCTTTCCCAAAATCCTCCCCACCATGCTCCTCTTTCAATTATATATTTCCAATGAATATTGCGAGAAGAGAAGAAATTCTTTACAGAAGAATCAGAAATGAAAAGTCCACAGTTTTTTTAGTTCAGTGTCTGCACGTTTGAATGATTTTGCATTGTCACTGTATATAATTGAACACAATCCTCGTCGCGCTATAAATCTTCTAAAGAATGCTTCCGTACTCATCGAAGGTACCAGTTCTAAGTGAATAGCACGCGTTACTGCACAAGTGAATACTAAAAGGTAATGTTTATTGTTGCTCTCTTTAGTGAAAAATGGTCCAGCATAATCCAATCCAGTTACAGCGAACGGTGCTGACTGAAGAATTCGATCTGGAAGAAGTGGAGCTACGTCTTGAACTCCAGGGCGAACACTGTATCTTTTGCAAATCGGACATCTGCTCAACAAGGATTTAATTCGCTGTCTGCCTTTCACAACCCAAAATGTTTCGCGACGCAGGTATGAATTCGATTTCAGTTTTCCCATATTCCTCGCGAAAAATATTTACAGCATCTACAGACAATCGGTATGCATCTTCTACAGTTTTACCTCCATAAAATAAGTCATCAACGTAAATAGAAGAATTAAGCATTTTAAAACTCTCGGGATGGTCCTCTTTATACCCTTTCAGCTTGGATGTGTTTATTTACGCATTTCCGACTTGTAAGTACTACATCCCAGAATCTGTCGGCACCACTTACTATTCCCACATGTTGTAATTCTTCATTGCTGTTTACACTTAAATCTGCTGAATGTAAACCTCAGAGCTTCATTTTTTCGAGAGTGTTACGCCTGGGACTTTTTATGCGACAAGCTGATATCGTGTTAGTTACTAGGCATTCTAATTTTATTTTATTCTTTTCGTTTTTATCCCATAATTATCAACTATTGGTTTCTTAGTTCCAAACGAAAAAACAGACAATCTTTCGTTTTGAATAGGCTCTAATTTTAAAGATCTCGCTAAGGTATCTTTAATAAACGATCTTTCGCTACCTTAGATCAAGAAGGATACGAACAACTTTAGTTTCGTTTTCGTTGCAAGCTAAACCAGTGCATGTTTGTAGTAAAGTATTTTTCCAAACAGAAATATTACACTGAGAAACCAAAGTGTTAGTATTAACATTTGACACTAAAGGTTCCTTTTTCGAACTCGTGGCAACTGATTCATTTTTTGATAAATATCTGAGCTCGTTCCCCTCGAGACAATAGATCTGCAGGATTTTCTTTGCTACTGCAATGGTACCACTGGTTAGCGTTGCAAATTGCCTGGATTTCTGCTACACGGTTGCCAACGAATGGCTTCCTTGACATTTGGTGATTTCCTTATCCAATGTAGCGTTATTTGGGAGTCACTAAATAAGATAATATTGTTGCTCAACGTAGGTGAAACGTGTTTTAAATATTTAGCTAAGCGAGCAGCTACAACAGCTCCCATTAGCTCACATCTGGGGAGGGTTAAAGATTTTGAGGGAAGCTATTCTTACTTTTTACCATTATGAAACTGGTTTTAATTTCCTTATTTTCATCAGTGTATCTAAAATATGCCACTGAACCACCGATGTGGGTATGAATTTGAGAATACTGAAATCGAATTCAGACGAATTACATACATTACATTACGGATGAAGTCAAATATTAAAGGGGAAGATGATTTCGATAAAGAAACAAAATTTTGGCGCATGATTTGGGATCCTAGTAACGATGTCATAAAATCAAACATGAAACCAGTTCAGGAGTCAATTGGAAATGGTAAAAGCGAAACAAAAAGGCCGATATTGAAAACTGTCGCCTTGCCCACGAGAAACCCTGGGGAAGATTACTGCTGTCTGTGAGGAGGCTCACAGCATGCTTAGCTGTTCCCTAGCTTACAGGGAGCAGAATCTTCAAAAGCGAGATTCAAATGGCAATGGAAAAAATGAAGGAGGTGAGGGCTTCTTCTGAAGCTGTTCTTCGAGCAGTGATGGCGAGTCTGCGAGGGCCGGTACCACCACCCAAACGGGCGACATCTCCACCTGGTAGAATGCTCGCCTGGCACGCGGGCGGGCCGGGTTCGATTCCCGGCCGATGAACCATATAGAATTTTTACTTATCCAAAACTTGTAACTATCTTGGTGGTTCAGTTTGTACGTAATAAGGGATGAAAGGCTCAGTTTTCAAAAATTATTCAAAATATTCTGCTTATGTTTGAATTTTTTCACAATAGATTTTCTCGATCCTGATAAATCGTCCTTCGTTATTCTAGTTGGAGGAAGGGATAGCAAACGTCTACCTATCAAAAAATGTGCAGGAGTGAGTGGAGAGGGTTCTGTGGGTTCACCATAAAAGTAAGTAATGGGCCAGGAATTGATCATGGCTTCAATCTCAACGAACACTGTTTCCAGTTTGTAGAGAGAGAGCGATGAACGGCCAACGATTTTTCTAAGACTTGTTTCGGTCGTTCTGATCATTCTTTCCCAAAATCCTCCCCACCATGCTCCTCTTTCAATTATATATTTCCAATGAATATTGCGAGAAGAGAAGAAATTCTTTACAGAAGAATCAGAAATGAAAAGTCCACAGTTTTTTTAGTTCAGTGTCTGCACGTTTGAATGATTTTGCATTGTCACTGTATATAATTGAACACAATCCTCGTCGCGCTATAAATCTTCTAAAGAATGCTTCCGTACTCATCGAAGGTACCAGTTCTAAGTGAATAGCACGCGTTACTGCACAAGTGAATACTAAAAGGTAATGTTTATTGTTGCTCTCTTTAGTGAAAAATGGTCCAGCATAATCCAATCCAGTTACAGCGAACGGTGCTGACTGAAGAATTCGATCTGGAAGAAGTGGAGCTACGTCTTGAACTCCAGGGCGAACACTGTATCTTTTGCAAATCGGACATCTGCTCAACAAGGATTTAATTCGCTGTCTGCCTTTCACAACCCAAAATGTTTCGCGACGCAGGTATGAATTCGATTTCAGTTTTCCCATATTCCTCGCGAAAAATATTTACAGCATCTACAGACAATCGGTATGCATCTTCTACAGTTTTACCTCCATAAAATAAGTCATCAACGTAAATAGAAGAATTAAGCATTTTAAAACTCTCGGGATGGTCCTCTTTATACCCTTTCAGCTTGGATGTGTTTATTTACGCATTTCCGACTTGTAAGTACTACATCCCAGAATCTGTCGGCACCACTTACTATTCCCACATGTTGTAATTCTTCATTGCTGTTTACACTTAAATCTGCTGAATGTAAACCTCAGAGCTTCATTTTTTCGAGAGTGTTACGCCTGGGACTTTTTATGCGACAAGCTGATATCGTGTTAGTTACTAGGCATTCTAATTTTATTTTATTCTTTTCGTTTTTATCCCATAATTATCAACTATTGGTTTCTTAGTTCCAAACGAAAAAACAGACAATCTTTCGTTTTGAATAGGCTCTAATTTTAAAGATCTCGCTAAGGTATCTTTAATAAACGATCTTTCGCTACCTTAGATCAAGAAGGATACGAACAACTTTAGTTTCGTTTTCGTTGCAAGCTAAACCAGTGCATGTTTGTAGTAAAGTATTTTTCCAAACAGAAATATTACACTGAGAAACCAAAGTGTTAGTATTAACATTTGACACTAAAGGTTCCTTTTTCGAACTCGTGGCAACTGATTCATTTTTTGATAAATATCTGAGCTCGTTCCCCTCGAGACAATAGATCTGCAGGATTTTCTTTGCTACTGCAATGGTACCACTGGTTAGCGTTGCAAATTGCCTGGATTTCTGCTACACGGTTGCCAACGAATGGCTTCCTTGACATTTGGTGATTTCCTTATCCAATGTAGCGTTATTTGGGAGTCACTAAATAAGATAATATTGTTGCTCAACGTAGGTGAAACGTGTTTTAAATATTTAGCTAAGCGAGCAGCTACAACAGCTCCCATTAGCTCACATCTGGGGAGGGTTAAAGATTTTGAGGGAAGCTATTCTTACTTTTTACCATTATGAAACTGGTTTTAATTTCCTTATTTTCATCAGTGTATCTAAAATATGCCACTGAACCACCGATGTGGGTATGAATTTGAGAATACTGAAATCGAATTCAGACGAATTACATACATTACATTACGGATGAAGTCAAATATTAAAGGGGAAGATGATTTCGATAAAGAAACAAAATTTTGGCGCATGATTTGGGATCCTAGTAACGATGTCATAAAATCAAACATGAAACCAGTTCAGGAGTCAATTGGAAATGGTAAAAGCGAAACAAAAAGGCCGATATTGAAAACTGTCGCCTTGCCCACGAGAAACCCTGGGGAAGATTACTGCTGTCTGTGAGGAGGCTCACAGCATGCTTAGCTGTTCCCTAGCTTACAGGGAGCAGAATCTTCAAAAGCGAGATTCAAATGGCAATGGAAAAAATGAAGGAGGTGAGGGCTTCTTCTGAAGCTGTTCTTCGAGCAGTGATGGCGAGTCTGCGAGGGCCGGTACCACCACCCAAACGGGCGACATCTCCACCTGGTAGAATGCTCGCCTGGCGCGCGGGCGGGCCGGGTTCGATTCCCGGCCGATGAACCATATAGAATTTTTACTTATCCAAAACTTGTAACTATCTTGGTGGTTCAGTTTGTACGTAATAAGGGATGAAAGGCTCAGTTTTCAAAAATTATTCAAAATATTCTGCTTATGTTTGAATTTTTTCACAATAGATTTTCTCGATCCTGATAAATCGTCCTTCGTTATTCTAGTTGGAGGAAGGGATAGCAAACGTCTACCTATCAAAAAATGTGCAGGAGTGAGTGGAGAGGGTTCTGTGGGTTCACCATAAAAGTAAGTAATGGGCCAGGAATTGATCATGGCTTCAATCTCAACGAACACTGTTTCCAGTTTGTAGAGAGAGAGCGATGAACGGCCAACGATTTTTCTAAGACTTGTTTCGGTCGTTCTGATCATTCTTTCCCAAAATCCTCCCCACCATGCTCCTCTTTCAATTATATATTTCCAATGAATATTGCGAGAAGAGAAGAAATTCTTTACAGAAGAATCAGAAATGAAAAGTCCACAGTTTTTTTAGTTCAGTGTCTGCACGTTTGAATGATTTTGCATTGTCACTGTATATAATTGAACACAATCCTCGTCGCGCTATAAATCTTCTAAAGAATGCTTCCGTACTCATCGAAGGTACCAGTTCTAAGTGAATAGCACGCGTTACTGCACAAGTGAATACTAAAAGGTAATGTTTATTGTTGCTCTCTTTAGTGAAAAATGGTCCAGCATAATCCAATCCAGTTACAGCGAACGGTGCTGACTGAAGAATTCGATCTGGAAGAAGTGGAGCTACGTCTTGAACTCCAGGGCGAACACTGTATCTTTTGCAAATCGGACATCTGCTCAACAAGGATTTAATTCGCTGTCTGCCTTTCACAACCCAAAATGTTTCGCGACGCAGGTATGAATTCGATTTCAGTTTTCCCATATTCCTCGCGAAAAATATTTACAGCATCTACAGACAATCGGTATGCATCTTCTACAGTTTTACCTCCATAAAATAAGTCATCAACGTAAATAGAAGAATTAAGCATTTTAAAACTCTCGGGATGGTCCTCTTTATACCCTTTCAGCTTGGATGTGTTTATTTACGCATTTCCGACTTGTAAGTACTACATCCCAGAATCTGTCGGCACCACTTACTATTCCCACATGTTGTAATTCTTCATTGCTGTTTACACTTAAATCTGCTGAATGTAAACCTCAGAGCTTCATTTTTTCGAGAGTGTTACGCCTGGGACTTTTTATGCGACAAGCTGATATCGTGTTAGTTACTAGGCATTCTAATTTTATTTTATTCTTTTCGTTTTTATCCCATAATTATCAACTATTGGTTTCTTAGTTCCAAACGAAAAAACAGACAATCTTTCGTTTGGAATAGGCTCTAATTTTAAAGATCTCGCTAAGGTATCTTTAATAAACGATCTTTCGCTACCTTAGATCAAGAAGGATACGAACAACTTTAGTTTCGTTTTCGTTGCAAGCTAAACCAGTACATGTTTGTAGTAAAGTATTTTTCCAAACAGAAATATTACACTGAGAAACCAAAGTGTTAGTATTAACATTTGACACTAAAGGTTCCTTTTTCGAACTCGTGGCAACTGATTCATTTTTTGATAAATCTCTCAGCTCGTTCCCCTCGAGACAATAGATCTGCAGGATTTTCTTTGCTACTGCAATGGTACCACTGGTTAGCGTTGCAAATTGCCTGGATTTCTGCTACACGGTTGCCAACGAATGGGTTCCTTGACATTTGGTGATTTCCTTATCCAATTTAGCGTTATTTGGGAGTCACTAAATAAGATAATACTGTTGCTCAACGTAGGTGAAACGTGTTTTAAATATTTAGCTAAGCGAGCAGCTACAACAGCTCCCATTAGCTCACATCTGGGGAGGATTAAAGATTTGAGGGGAGCTATTCTTACTTTTTGCCATTATGAAACTGGTTTTAATTTCCTTATTTTCATCAGTGTATCTAAAATATGCCACTGAACCACCGATGTGGGTATGAATTTGAGAATACTGAAATCGAATTCAGACGAATTACATACATTACATTACGGATGAAGTCAAATATTAAAGGGGAAGATGATTTCGATAAAGAAACAAAATTTTGGCGCATGATTTGGGATCCTAGTAACGATGTCATAAAATCAAACATGAAACCAGTTCAGGAGTCAATTGGAAATGGTAAAAGCGAAACAAAAAGGCCGATATTGAAAACTGTCGCCTTGCCCACGAGAAACCCTGGGGAAGATTACTGCTGTCTGTGAGGAGGCTCACAGCATGCTTAGCTGTTCCCTAGCTTACAGGGAGCAGAATCTTCAAAAGCGAGATTCAAATGGCAATGGAAAAAATGAAGGAGGTGAGGGCCTCTTCTGAAGCTGTTCTTCGAGCAGTGATGGCGAGTCTGCGAGGGCCGGTACCACCACCCAAACGGGCGACATCTCCACCTGGTAGAATGCTCGCCTGGCACGCGGGCGGGCCGGGTTCGATTCCCGGCCGATGAACCATATAGAATTTTTACTTATCCAAAACTTGTAACTATCTTGGTGGTTCAGTTTGTACGTAATAAGGGATGAAAGGCTCAGTTTTCAAAAATTATTCAAAATATTCTGCTTATGTTTGAATTTTTTCACAATAGATTTTCTCGATCCTGATAAATCGTCCTTCGTTATTCTAGTTGGAGGAAGGGATAGCAAACGTCTACCTATCAAAAAATGTGCAGGAGTGAGTGGAGAGGGTTCTGTGGGTTCACCATAAAAGTAAGTAATGGGCCAGGAATTGATCATGGCTTCAATCTCAACAAACACTGTTTCCAGTTTGTAGAGAGAGAGCGATGAACGGCCAACGATTTTTCTAAGACTTGTTTCGGTCGTTCTGATCATTCTTTCCCAAAATCCTCCCCACCATGCTCCTCTTTCAATTATATATTTCCAATGAATATTGCGAGAAGAGAAGAAATTCTTTACAGAAGAATCAGAAATGAAAAGTCCACAGTTTTTTTAGTTCAGTGTCTGCACGTTTGAATGATTTTGCATTGTCACTGTATATAATTGAACACAATCCTCGTCGCGCTATAAATCTTCTAAAGAATGCTTCCGTACTCATCGAAGGTACCAGTTCTAAGTGAATAGCACGCGTTACTGCACAAGTGAATACTAAAAGGTAATGTTTATTGTTGCTCTCTTTAGTGAAAAATGGTCCAGCATAATCCAATCCAGTTACAGCGAACGGTGCTGACTGAAGAATTCGATCTGGAAGAAGTGGAGCTACGTCTTGAACTCCAGGGCGAACACTGTATCTTTTGCAAATCGGACATCTGCTCAACAAGGATTTAATTCGCTGTCTGCCTTTCACAACCCAAAATGTTTCGCGACGCAGGTATGAATTCGATTTCAGTTTTCCCATATTCCTCGCGAAAAATATTTACAGCATCTACAGACAATCGGTATGCATCTTCTACAGTTTTACCTCCATAAAATAAGTCATCAACGTAAATAGAAGAATTAAGCATTTTAAAACTCTCGGGATGGTCCTCTTTATACCCTTTCAGCTTGGATGTGTTTATTTACGCATTTCGGACTTGTAAGTACTACATCCCAGAATCTGTCGGCACCACTTACTATTCCCACATGTTGTAATTCTTCATTGCTGTTTACACTTAAATCTGCTGAATGTAAACCTCAGAGCTTCATTTTTTCGAGAGTGTTACGCCTGGGACTTTTTATGCGACAAGCTGATATCGTGTTAGTTACTAGGCATTCTAATTTTATTTTATTCTTTTCGTTTTTATCCCATAATTATCAACTATTGGTTTCTTAGTTCCAAACGAAAAAACAGACAATCTTTCGTTTGGAATAGGCTCTAATTTTAAAGATCTCGCTAAGGTATCTTTAATAAACGATCTTTCGCTACCTTAGATCAAGAAGGATACGAACAACTTTAGTTTCGTTTTCGTTGCAAGCTAAACCAGTGCATGTTTGTAGTAAAGTATTTTTCCAAACAGAAATATTACACTGAGAAACCAAAGTGTTAGTATTAACATTTGACACTAAAGGTTCCTTTTTCGAACTCGTGGCAACTGATTCATTTTTTGATAAATATCTGAGCTCGTTCCCCTCGAGACAATAGATCTGCAGGATTTTCTTTGCTACTGCAATGGTACCACTGGTTAGCGTTGCAAATTGCCTGGATTTCTGCTACACGGTTGCCAACGAATGGCTTCCTTGACATTTGGTGATTTCCTTATCCAATGTAGCGTTATTTGGGAGTCACTAAATAAGATAATATTGTTGCTCAACGTAGGTGAAACGTGTTTTAAATATTTAGCTAAGCGAGCAGCTACAACAGCTCCCATTAGCTCACATCTGGGGAGGGTTAAAGATTTCGAGGGAAGCTATTCTTACTTTTTACCATTATGAAACTGGTTTTAATTTCCTTATTTTCATCAGTGTATCTAAAATATGCCACTGAACCACCGATGTGGGTATGAATTTGAGAATACTGAAATCGAATTCAGACGAATTACATACATTACATTACGGATGAAGTCAAATATTAAAGGGGAAGATGATTTCGATAAAGAAACAAAATTTTGGCGCATGATTTGGGATCCTAGTAACGATGTCATAAAATCAAACATGAAACCAGTTCAGGAGTCAATTGGAAATGGTAAAAGCGAAACAAAAAGGCCGATATTGAAAACTGTCGCCTTGCCCACGAGAAACCCTGGGGAAGATTACTGCTGTCTGTGAGGAGGCTCACAGCATGCTTAGCTGTTCCCTAGCTTACAGGGAGCAGAATCTTCAAAAGCGAGATTCAAATGGCAATGGAAAAAATGAAGGAGGTGAGGGCTTCTTCTGAAGCTGTTCTTCGAGCAGTGATGGCGAGTCTGCGAGGGCCGGTACCACCACCCAAACGGGCGACATCTCCACCTGGTAGAATGCTCGCCTGGCACGCGGGCGGGCCGGGTTCGATTCCCGGCCGATGAACCATATAGAATTTTTACTTATCCAAAACTTGTAACTATCTTGGTGGTTCAGTTTGTACGTAATAAGGGATGAAAGGCTCAGTTTTCAAAAATTATTCAAAATATTCTGCTTATGTTTGAATTTTTTCACAATAGATTTTCTCGATCCTGATAAATCGTCCTTCGTTATTCTAGTTGGAGGAAGGGATAGCAAACGTCTACCTATCAAAAAATGTGCAGGAGTGAGTGGAGAGGGTTCTGTGGGTTCACCATAAAAGTAAGTAATGGGCCAGGAATTGATCATGGCTTCAATCTCAACGAACACTGTTTCCAGTTTGTAGAGAGAGAGCGATGAACGGCCAACGATTTTTCTAAGACTTGTTTCGGTCGTTCTGATCATTCTTTCCCAAAATCCTCCCCACCATGCTCCTCTTTCAATTATATATTTCCAATGAATATTGCGAGAAGAGAAGAAATTCTTTACAGAAGAATCAGAAATGAAAAGTCCACAGTTTTTTTAGTTCAGTGTCTGCACGTTTGAATGATTTTGCATTGTCACTGTATATAATTGAACACAATCCTCGTCGCGCTATAAATCTTCTAAAGAATGCTTCCGTACTCATCGAAGGTACCAGTTCTAAGTGAATAGCACGCGTTACTGCACAAGTGAATACTAAAAGGTAATGTTTATTGTTGCTCTCTTTAGTGAAAAATGGTCCAGCATAATCCAATCCAGTTACAGCGAACGGTGCTGACTGAAGAATTCGATCTGGAAGAAGTGGAGCTACGTCTTGAACTCCAGGGCGAACACTGTATCTTTTGCAAATCGGACATCTGCTCAACAAGGATTTAATTCGCTGTCTGCCTTTCACAACCCAAAATGTTTCGCGACGCAGGTATGAATTCGATTTCAGTTTTCCCATATTCCTCGCGAAAAATATTTACAGCATCTACAGACAATCGGTATGCATCTTCTACAGTTTTACCTCCATAAAATAAGTCATCAACGTAAATAGAAGAATTAAGCATTTTAAAACTCTCGGGATGGTCCTCTTTATACCCTTTCAGCTTGGATGTGTTTATTTACGCATTTCCGACTTGTAAGTACTACATCCCAGAATCTGTCGGCACCACTTACTATTCCCACATGTTGTAATTCTTCATTGCTGTTTACACTTAAATCTGCTGAATGTAAACCTCAGAGCTTCATTTTTTCGAGAGTGTTACGCCTGGGACTTTTTATGCGACAAGCTGATATCGTGTTAGTTACTAGGCATTCTAATTTTATTTTATTCTTTTCGTTTCTATCCATTACGACCACATAATTCGCAACTATTGGTTTCTTAGTTCCAAACGAAAAAACAGACAATTTTTCGTTTCGAATAGGCTCTAATTTTAAAGATCTCGCTAAGGTATCTTTAATAAACGATCTTTCGCTACCTTAGATCAAGAAGGATACGAACAACTTTAGTTTCGTTTTCGTTGCAAGCTAAACCAGTACATGTTTGTAGTAAAGTATTTTTCCAAACAGAAATATTACACTGAGAAACCAAAGTGTTAGTATTAACATTTGACACTAAAGGTTCCTTTTTCGAACTCGTGGCAACTGATTCATTTTTTGATAAATCTCTCAGCTCGTTCCCCTCGAGACAATAGATCTGCAGGATTTTCTTTGCTACTGCAATGGTACCACTGGTTAGCGTTGCAAATTGCCTGGATTTCTGCTACACGGTTGCCAACGAATGGGTTCCTTGACATTTGGTGATTTCCTTATCCAATTTAGCGTTATTTGGGAGTCACTAAATAAGATAATACTGTTGCTCAACGTAGGTGAAACGTGTTTTAAATATTTAGCTAAGCGAGCAGCTACAACAGCTCCCATTAGCTCACATCTGGGGAGGATTAAAGATTTGAGGGGAGCTATTCTTACTTTTTGCCATTATGAAACTGGTTTTAATTTCCTTATTTTCATCAGTGTATCTAAAATATGCCACTGAACCACCGATGTGGGTATGAATTTGAGAATACTGAAATCGAATTCAGACGAATTACATACATTACATTACGGATGAAGTCAAATATTAAAGGGGAAGATGATTTCGATAAAGAAACAAAATTTTGGCGCATGATTTGGGATCCTAGTAACGATGTCATAAAATCAAACATGAAACCAGTTCAGGAGTCAATTGGAAATGGTAAAAGCGAAACAAAAAGGCCGATATTGAAAACTGTCGCCTTGCCCACGAGAAACCCTGGGGAAGATTACTGCTGTCTGTGAGGAGGCTCACAGCATGCTTAGCTGTTCCCTAGCTTACAGGGAGCAGAATCTTCAAAAGCGAGATTCAAATGGCAATGGAAAAAATGAAGGAGGTGAGGGCTTCTTCTGAAGCTGTTCTTCGAGCAGTGATGGCGAGTCTGCGAGGGCCGGTACCACCACCCAAACGGGCGACATCTCCACCTGGTAGAATGCTCGCCTGGCACGCGGGCGGGCCGGGTTCGATTCCCGGCCGATGAACCATATAGAATTTTTACTTATCCAAAACTTGTAACTATCTTGGTGGTTCAGTTTGTACGTAATAAGGGATGAAAGGCTCAGTTTTCAAAAATTATTCAAAATATTCTGCTTATGTTTGAATTTTTTCACAATAGATTTTCTCGATCCTGATAAATCGTCCTTCGTTATTCTAGTTGGAGGAAGGGATAGCAAACGTCTACCTATCAAAAAATGTGCAGGAGTGAGTGGAGAGGGTTCTGTGGGTTCACCATAAAAGTAAGTAATGGGCCAGGAATTGATCATGGCTTCAATCTCAACGAACACTGTTTCCAGTTTGTAGAGAGAGAGCGATGAACGGCCAACGATTTTTCTAAGACTTGTTTCGGTCGTTCTGATCATTCTTTCCCAAAATCCTCCCCACCATGCTCCTCTTTCAATTATATATTTCCAATGAATATTGCGAGAAGAGAAGAAATTCTTTACAGAAGAATCAGAAATGAAAAGTCCACAGTTTTTTTAGTTCAGTGTCTGCACGTTTGAATGATTTTGCATTGTCACTGTATATAATTGAACACAATCCTCGTCGCGCTATAAATCTTCTAAAGAATGCTTCCGTACTCATCGAAGGTACCAGTTCTAAGTGAATAGCACGCGTTACTGCACAAGTGAATACTAAAAGGTAATGTTTATTGTTGCTCTCTTTAGTGAAAAATGGTCCAGCATAATCCAATCCAGTTACAGCGAACGGTGCTGACTGAAGAATTCGATCTGGAAGAAGTGGAGCTACGTCTTGAACTCCAGGGCGAACACTGTATCTTTTGCAAATCGGACATCTGCTCAACAAGGATTTAATTCGCTGTCTGCCTTTCACAACCCAAAATGTTTCGCGACGCAGGTATGAATTCGATTTCAGTTTTCCCATATTCCTCGCGAAAAATATTTACAGCATCTACAGACAATCGGTATGCATCTTCTACAGTTTTACCTCCATAAAATAAGTCATCAACGTAAATAGAAGAATTAAGCATTTTAAAACTCTCGGGATGGTCCTCTTTATACCCTTTCAGCTTGGATGTGTTTATTTACGCATTTCCGACTTGTAAGTACTACATCCCAGAATCTGTCGGCACCACTTACTATTCCCACATGTTGTAATTCTTCATTGCTGTTTACACTTAAATCTGCTGAATGTAAACCTCAGAGCTTCATTTTTTCGAGAGTGTTACGCCTGGGACTTTTTATGCGACAAGCTGATATCGTGTTAGTTACTAGGCATTCTAATTTTATTTTATTCTTTTCGTTTTTATCCTATAATTATCAACTATTGGTTTCTTAGTTCCAAACGAAAAAACAGACAATCTTTCGTTTTGAATAGGCTCTAATTTTAAAGATCTCGCTAAGGTATCTTTAATAAACGATCTTTCGCTACCTTAGATCAAGAAGGATACGAACAACTTTAGTTTCGTTTTCGTTGCAAGCTAAACCAGTGCATGTTTGTAGTAAAGTATTTTTCCAAACAGAAATATTACACTGAGAAACCAAAGTGTTAGTATTAACATTTGACACTAAAGGTTCCTTTTTCGAACTCGTGGCAACTGATTCATTTTTTGATAAATATCTGAGCTCGTTCCCCTCGAGACAATAGATCTGCAGGATTTTCTTTGCTACTGCAATGGTACCACTGGTTAGCGTTGCAAATTGCCTGGATTTCTGCTACACGGTTGCCAACGAATGGCTTCCTTGACATTTGGTGATTTCCTTATCCAATGTAGCGTTATTTGGGAGTCACTAAATAAGATAATATTGTTGCTCAACGTAGGTGAAACGTGTTTTAAATATTTAGCTAAGCGAGCAGCTACAACAGCTCCCATTAGCTCACATCTGGGGAGGGTTAAAGATTTTGAGGGAAGCTATTCTTACTTTTTACCATTATGAAACTGGTTTTAATTTCCTTATTTTCATCAGTGTATCTAAAATATGCCACTGAACCACCGATGTGGGTATGAATTTGAGAATACTGAAATCGAATTCAGACGAATTACATACATTACATTACGGATGAAGTCAAATATTAAAGGGGAAGATGATTTCGATAAAGAAACAAAATTTTGGCGCATGATTTGGGATCCTAGTAACGATGTCATAAAATCAAACATGAAACCAGTTCAGGAGTCAATTGGAAATGGTAAAAGCGAAACAAAAAGGCCGATATTGAAAACTGTCGCCTTGCCCACGAGAAACCCTGGGGAAGATTACTGCTGTCTGTGAGGAGGCTCACAGCATGCTTAGCTGTTCCCTAGCTTACAGGGAGCAGAATCTTCAAAAGCGAGATTCAAATGGCAATGGAAAAAATGAAGGAGGTGAGGGCTTCTTCTGAAGCTGTTCTTCGAGCAGTGATGGCGAGTCTGCGAGGGCCGGTACCACCACCCAAACGGGCGACATCTCCACCTGGTAGAATGCTCGCCTGGCACGCGGGCGGGCCGGGTTCGATTCCCGGCCGATGAACCATATAGAATTTTTACTTATCCAAAACTTGTAACTATCTTGGTGGTTCAGTTTGTACGTAATAAGGGATGAAAGGCTCAGTTTTCAAAAATTATTCAAAATATTCTGCTTATGTTTGAATTTTTTCACAATAGATTTTCTCGATCCTGATAAATCGTCCTTCGTTATTCTAGTTGGAGGAAGGGATAGCAAACGTCTACCTATCAAAAAATGTGCAGGAGTGAGTGGAGAGGGTTCTGTGGGTTCACCATAAAAGTAAGTAATGGGCCAGGAATTGATCATGGCTTCAATCTCAACGAACACTGTTTCCAGTTTGTAGAGAGAGAGCGATGAACGGCCAACGATTTTTCTAAGACTTGTTTCGGTCGTTCTGATCATTCTTTCCCAAAATCCTCCCCACCATGCTCCTCTTTCAATTATATATTTCCAATGAATATTGCGAGAAGAGAAGAAATTCTTTACAGAAGAATCAGAAATGAAAAGTCCACAGTTTTTTTAGTTCAGTGTCTGCACGTTTGAATGATTTTGCATTGTCACTGTATATAATTGAACACAATCCTCGTCGCGCTATAAATCTTCTAAAGAATGCTTCCGTACTCATCGAAGGTACCAGTTCTAAGTGAATAGCACGCGTTACTGCACAAGTGAATACTAAAAGGTAATGTTTATTGTTGCTCTCTTTAGTGAAAAATGGTCCAGCATAATCCAATCCAGTTACAGCGAACGGTGCTGACTGAAGAATTCGATCTGGAAGAAGTGGAGCTACGTCTTGAACTCCAGGGCGAACACTGTATCTTTTGCAAATCGGACATCTGCTCAACAAGGATTTAATTCGCTGTCTGCCTTTCACAACCCAAAATGTTTCGCGACGCAGGTATGAATTCGATTTCAGTTTTCCCATATTCCTCGCGAAAAATATTTACAGCATCTACAGACAATCGGTATGCATCTTCTACAGTTTTACCTCCATAAAATAAGTCATCAACGTAAATAGAAGAATTAAGCATTTTAAAACTCTCGGGATGGTCCTCTTTATACCCTTTCAGCTTGGATGTGTTTATTTACGCATTTCCGACTTGTAAGTACTACATCCCAGAATCTGTCGGCACCACTTACTATTCCCACATGTTGTAATTCTTCATTGCTGTTTACACTTAAATCTGCTGAATGTAAACCTCAGAGCTTCATTTTTTCGAGAGTGTTACGCCTGGGACTTTTTATGCGACAAGCTGATATCGTGTTAGTTACTAGGCATTCTAATTTTATTTTATTCTTTTCGTTTTTATCCCATAATTATCAACTATTGGTTTCTTAGTTCCAAACGAAAAAACAGACAATCTTTCGTTTGGAATAGGCTCTAATTTTAAAGATCTCGCTAAGGTATCTTTAATAAACGATCTTTCGCTACCTTAGATCAAGAAGGATACGAACAACTTTAGTTTCGTTTTCGTTGCAAGCTAAACCAGTGCATGTTTGTAGTAAAGTATTTTTCCAAACAGAAATATTACACTGAGAAACCAAAGTGTTAGTATTAACATTTGACACTAAAGGTTCCTTTTTCGAACTCGTGGCAACTGATTCATTTTTTGATAAATATCTGAGCTCGTTCCCCTCGAGACAATAGATCTGCAGGATTTTCTTTGCTACTGCAATGGTACCACTGGTTAGCGTTGCAAATTGCCTGGATTTCTGCTACACGGTTGCCAACGAATGGCTTCCTTGACATTTGGTGATTTCCTTATCCAATGTAGCGTTATTTGGGAGTCACTAAATAAGATAATATTGTTGCTCAACGTAGGTGAAACGTGTTTTAAATATTTAGCTAAGCGAGCAGCTACAACAGCTCCCATTAGCTCACATCTGGGGAGGGTTAAAGATTTTGAGGGAAGCTATTCTTACTTTTTACCATTATGAAACTGGTTTTAATTTCCTTATTTTCATCAGTGTATCTAAAATATGCCACTGAACCACCGATGTGGGTATGAATTTGAGAATACTGAAATCGAATTCAGACGAATTACATACATTACATTACGGATGAAGTCAAATATTAAAGGGGAAGATGATTTCGATAAAGAAACAAAATTTTGGCGCATGATTTGGGATCCTAGTAACGATGTCATAAAATCAAACATGAAACCAGTTCAGGAGTCAATTGGAAATGGTAAAAGCGAAACAAAAAGGCCGATATTGAAAACTGTCGCCTTGCCCACGAGAAACCCTGGGGAAGATTACTGCTGTCTGTGAGGAGGCTCACAGCATGCTTAGCTGTTCCCTAGCTTACAGGGAGCAGAATCTTCAAAAGCGAGATTCAAATGGCAATGGAAAAAATGAAGGAGGTGAGGGCTTCTTCTGAAGCTGTTCTTCGAGCAGTGATGGCGAGTCTGCGAGGGCCGGTACCACCACCCAAACGGGCGACATCTCCACCTGGTAGAATGCTCGCCTGGCACGCGGGCGGGCCGGGTTCGATTCCCGGCCGATGAACCATATAGAATTTTTACTTATCCAAAACTTGTAACTATCTTGGTGGTTCAGTTTGTACGTAATAAGGGATGAAAGGCTCAGTTTTCAAAAATTATTCAAAATATTCTGCTTATGTTTGAATTTTTTCACAATAGATTTTCTCGATCCTGATAAATCGTCCTTCGTTATTCTAGTTGGAGGAAGGGATAGCAAACGTCTACCTATCAAAAAATGTGCAGGAGTGAGTGGAGAGGGTTCTGTGGGTTCACCATAAAAGTAAGTAATGGGCCAGGAATTGATCATGGCTTCAATCTCAACGAACACTGTTTCCAGTTTGTAGAGAGAGAGCGATGAACGGCCAACGATTTTTCTAAGACTTGTTTCGGTCGTTCTGATCATTCTTTCCCAAAATCCTCCCCACCATGCTCCTCTTTCAATTATATATTTCCAATGAATATTGCGAGAAGAGAAGAAATTCTTTACAGAAGAATCAGAAATGAAAAGTCCACAGTTTTTTTAGTTCAGTGTCTGCACGTTTGAATGATTTTGCATTGTCACTGTATATAATTGAACACAATCCTCGTCGCGCTATAAATCTTCTAAAGAATGCTTCCGTACTCATCGAAGGTACCAGTTCTAAGTGAATAGCACGCGTTACTGCACAAGTGAATACTAAAAGGTAATGTTTATTGTTGCTCTCTTTAGTGAAAAATGGTCCAGCATAATCCAATCCAGTTACAGCGAACGGTGCTGACTGAAGAATTCGATCTGGAAGAAGTGGAGCTACGTCTTGAACTCCAGGGCGAACACTGTATCTTTTGCAAATCGGACATCTGCTCAACAAGGATTTAATTCGCTGTCTGCCTTTCACAACCCAAAATGTTTCGCGACGCAGGTATGAATTCGATTTCAGTTTTCCCATATTCCTCGCGAAAAATATTTACAGCATCTACAGACAATCGGTATGCATCTTCTACAGTTTTACCTCCATAAAATAAGTCATCAACGTAAATAGAAGAATTAAGCATTTTAAAACTCTCGGGATGGTCCTCTTTATACCCTTTCAGCTTGGATGTGTTTATTTACGCATTTCCGACTTGTAAGTACTACATCCCAGAATCTGTCGGCACCACTTACTATTCCCACATGTTGTAATTCTTCATTGCTGTTTACACTTAAATCTGCTGAATGTAAACCTCAGAGCTTCATTTTTTCGAGAGTGTTACGCCTGGGACTTTTTATGCGACAAGCTGATATCGTGTTAGTTACTAGGCATTCTAATTTTATTTTATTCTTTTCGTTTTTATCCCATAATTATCAACTATTGGTTTCTTAGTTCCAAACGAAAAAACAGACAATCTTTCGTTTGGAATAGGCTCTAATTTTAAAGATCTCGCTAAGGTATCTTTAATAAACGATCTTTCGCTACCTTAGATCAAGAAGGATACGAACAACTTTAGTTTCGTTTTCGTTGCAAGCTAAACCAGTACATGTTTGTAGTAAAGTATTTTTCCAAACAGAAATATTACACTGAGAAACCAAAGTGTTAGTATTAACATTTGACACTAAAGGTTCCTTTTTCGAACTCGTGGCAACTGATTCATTTTTTGATAAATCTCTCAGCTCGTTCCCCTCGAGACAATAGATCTGCAGGATTTTCTTTGCTACTGCAATGGTACCACTGGTTAGCGTTGCAAATTGCCTGGATTTCTGCTACACGGTTGCCAACGAATGGGTTCCTTGACATTTGGTGATTTCCTTATCCAATTTAGCGTTATTTGGGAGTCACTAAATAAGATAATACTGTTGCTCAACGTAGGTGAAACGTGTTTTAAATATTTAGCTAAGCGAGCAGCTACAACAGCTCCCATTAGCTCACATCTGGGGAGGATTAAAGATTTGAGGGGAGCTATTCTTACTTTTTGCCATTATGAAACTGGTTTTAATTTCCTTATTTTCATCAGTGTATCTAAAATATGCCACTGAACCACCGATGTGGGTATGAATTTGAGAATACTGAAATCGAATTCAGACGAATTACATACATTACATTACGGATGAAGTCAAATATTAAAGGGGAAGATGATTTCGATAAAGAAACAAAATTTTGGCGCATGATTTGGGATCCTAGTAACGATGTCATAAAATCAAACATGAAACCAGTTCAGGAGTCAATTGGAAATGGTAAAAGCGAAACAAAAAGGCCGATATTGAAAACTGTCGCCTTGCCCACGAGAAACCCTGGGGAAGATTACTGCTGTCTGTGAGGAGGCTCACAGCATGCTTAGCTGTTCCCTAGCTTACAGGGAGCAGAATCTTCAAAAGCGAGATTCAAATGGCAATGGAAAAAATGAAGGAGGTGAGGGCCTCTTCTGAAGCTGTTCTTCGAGCAGTGATGGCGAGTCTGCGAGGGCCGGTACCACCACCCAAACGGGCGACATCTCCACCTGGTAGAATGCTCGCCTGGCACGCGGGCGGGCCGGGTTCGATTCCCGGCCGATGAACCATATAGAATTTTTACTTATCCAAAACTTGTAACTATCTTGGTGGTTCAGTTTGTACGTAATAAGGGATGAAAGGCTCAGTTTTCAAAAATTATTCAAAATATTCTGCTTATGTTTGAATTTTTTCACAATAGATTTTCTCGATCCTGATAAATCGTCCTTCGTTATTCTAGTTGGAGGAAGGGATAGCAAACGTCTACCTATCAAAAAATGTGCAGGAGTGAGTGGAGAGGGTTCTGTGGGTTCACCATAAAAGTAAGTAATGGGCCAGGAATTGATCATGGCTTCAATCTCAACGAACACTGTTTCCAGTTTGTAGAGAGAGAGCGATGAACGGCCAACGATTTTTCTAAGACTTGTTTCGGTCGTTCTGATCATTCTTTCCCAAAATCCTCCCCACCATGCTCCTCTTTCAATTATATATTTCCAATGAATATTGCGAGAAGAGAAGAAATTCTTTACAGAAGAATCAGAAATGAAAAGTCCACAGTTTTTTTAGTTCAGTGTCTGCACGTTTGAATGATTTTGCATTGTCACTGTATATAATTGAACACAATCCTCGTCGCGCTATAAATCTTCTAAAGAATGCTTCCGTACTCATCGAAGGTACCAGTTCTAAGTGAATAGCACGCGTTACTGCACAAGTGAATACTAAAAGGTAATGTTTATTGTTGCTCTCTTTAGTGAAAAATGGTCCAGCATAATCCAATCCAGTTACAGCGAACGGTGCTGACTGAAGAATTCGATCTGGAAGAAGTGGAGCTACGTCTTGAACTCCAGGGCGAACACTGTATCTTTTGCAAATCGGACATCTGCTCAACAAGGATTTAATTCGCTGTCTGCCTTTCACAACCCAAAATGTTTCGCGACGCAGGTATGAATTCGATTTCAGTTTTCCCATATTCCTCGCGAAAAATATTTACAGCATCTACAGACAATCGGTATGCATCTTCTACAGTTTTACCTCCATAAAATAAGTCATCAACGTAAATAGAAGAATTAAGCATTTTAAAACTCTCGGGATGGTCCTCTTTATACCCTTTCAGCTTGGATGTGTTTATTTACGCATTTCCGACTTGTAAGTACTACATCCCAGAATCTGTCGGCACCACTTACTATTCCCACATGTTGTAATTCTTCATTGCTGTTTACACTTAAATCTGCTGAATGTAAACCTCAGAGCTTCATTTTTTCGAGAGTGTTACGCCTGGGACTTTTTATGCGACAAGCTGATATCGTGTTAGTTACTAGGCATTCTAATTTTATTTTATTCTTTTCGTTTTTATCCCATAATTATCAACTATTGGTTTCTTAGTTCCAAACGAAAAAACAGACAATCTTTCGTTTTGAATAGGCTCTAATTTTAAAGATCTCGCTAAGGTATCTTTAATAAACGATCTTTCGCTACCTTAGATCAAGAAGGATACGAACAACTTTAGTTTCGTTTTCGTTGCAAGCTAAACCAGTGCATGTTTGTAGTAAAGTATTTTTCCAAACAGAAATATTACACTGAGAAACCAAAGTGTTAGTATTAACATTTGACACTAAAGGTTCCTTTTTCGAACTCGTGGCAACTGATTCATTTTTTGATAAATATCTGAGCTCGTTCCCCTCGAGACAATAGATCTGCAGGATTTTCTTTGCTACTGCAATGGTACCACTGGTTAGCGTTGCAAATTGCCTGGATTTCTGCTACACGGTTGCCAACGAATGGCTTCCTTGACATTTGGTGATTTCCTTATCCAATGTAGCGTTATTTGGGAGTCACTAAATAAGATAATATTGTTGCTCAACGTAGGTGAAACGTGTTTTAAATATTTAGCTAAGCGAGCAGCTACAACAGCTCCCATTAGCTCACATCTGGGGAGGGTTAAAGATTTTGAGGGAAGCTATTCTTACTTTTTACCATTATGAAACTGGTTTTAATTTCCTTATTTTCATCAGTGTATCTAAAATATGCCACTGAACCACCGATGTGGGTATGAATTTGAGAATACTGAAATCGAATTCAGACGAATTACATACATTACATTACGGATGAAGTCAAATATTAAAGGGGAAGATGATTTCGATAAAGAAACAAAATTTTGGCGCATGATTTGGGATCCTAGTAACGATGTCATAAAATCAAACATGAAACCAGTTCAGGAGTCAATTGGAAATGGTAAAAGCGAAACAAAAAGGCCGATATTGAAAACTGTCGCCTTGCCCACGAGAAACCCTGGGGAAGATTACTGCTGTCTGTGAGGAGGCTCACAGCATGCTTAGCTGTTCCCTAGCTTACAGGGAGCAGAATCTTCAAAAGCGAGATTCAAATGGCAATGGAAAAAATGAAGGAGGTGAGGGCTTCTTCTGAAGCTGTTCTTCGAGCAGTGATGGCGAGTCTGCGAGGGCCGGTACCACCACCCAAACGGGCGACATCTCCACCTGGTAGAATGCTCGCCTGGCACGCGGGCGGGCCGGGTTCGATTCCCGGCCGATGAACCATATAGAATTTTTACTTATCCAAAACTTGTAACTATCTTGGTGGTTCAGTTTGTACGTAATAAGGGATGAAAGGCTCAGTTTTCAAAAATTATTCAAAATATTCTGCTTATGTTTGAATTTTTTCACAATAGATTTTCTCGATCCTGATAAATCGTCCTTCGTTATTCTAGTTGGAGGAAGGGATAGCAAACGTCTACCTATCAAAAAATGTGCAGGAGTGAGTGGAGAGGGTTCTGTGGGTTCACCATAAAAGTAAGTAATGGGCCAGGAATTGATCATGGCTTCAATCTCAACGAACACTGTTTCCAGTTTGTAGAGAGAGAGCGATGAACGGCCAACGATTTTTCTAAGACTTGTTTCGGTCGTTCTGATCATTCTTTCCCAAAATCCTCCCCACCATGCTCCTCTTTCAATTATATATTTCCAATGAATATTGCGAGAAGAGAAGAAATTCTTTACAGAAGAATCAGAAATGAAAAGTCCACAGTTTTTTTAGTTCAGTGTCTGCACGTTTGAATGATTTTGCATTGTCACTGTATATAATTGAACACAATCCTCGTCGCGCTATAAATCTTCTAAAGAATGCTTCCGTACTCATCGAAGGTACCAGTTCTAAGTGAATAGCACGCGTTACTGCACAAGTGAATACTAAAAGGTAATGTTTATTGTTGCTCTCTTTAGTGAAAAATGGTCCAGCATAATCCAATCCAGTTACAGCGAACGGTGCTGACTGAAGAATTCGATCTGGAAGAAGTGGAGCTACGTCTTGAACTCCAGGGCGAACACTGTATCTTTTGCAAATCGGACATCTGCTCAACAAGGATTTAATTCGCTGTCTGCCTTTCACAACCCAAAATGTTTCGCGACGCAGGTATGAATTCGATTTCAGTTTTCCCATATTCCTCGCGAAAAATATTTACAGCATCTACAGACAATCGGTATGCATCTTCTACAGTTTTACCTCCATAAAATAAGTCATCAACGTAAATAGAAGAATTAAGCATTTTAAAACTCTCGGGATGGTCCTCTTTATACCCTTTCAGCTTGGATGTGTTTATTTACGCATTTCCGACTTGTAAGTACTACATCCCAGAATCTGTCGGCACCACTTACTATTCCCACATGTTGTAATTCTTCATTGCTGTTTACACTTAAATCTGCTGAATGTAAACCTCAGAGCTTCATTTTTTCGAGAGTGTTACGCCTGGGACTTTTTATGCGACAAGCTGATATCGTGTTAGTTACTAGGCATTCTAATTTTATTTTATTCTTTTCGTTTCTATCCATTACGACCACATAATTCGCAACTATTGGTTTCTTAGTTCCAAACGAAAAAACAGACAATTTTTCGTTTCGAATAGGCTCTAATTTTAAAGATCTCGCTAAGGTATCTTTAATAAACGATCTTTCGCTACCTTAGATCAAGAAGGATACGAACAACTTTAGTTTCGTTTTCGTTGCAAGCTAAACCAGTACATGTTTGTAGTAAAGTATTTTTCCAAACAGAAATATTACACTGAGAAACCAAAGTGTTAGTATTAACATTTGACACTAAAGGTTCCTTTTTCGAACTCGTGGCAACTGATTCATTTTTTGATAAATCTCTCAGCTCGTTCCCCTCGAGACAATAGATCTGCAGGATTTTCTTTGCTACTGCAATGGTACCACTGGTTAGCGTTGCAAATTGCCTGGATTTCTGCTACACGGTTGCCAACGAATGGGTTCCTTGACATTTGGTGATTTCCTTATCCAATTTAGCGTTATTTGGGAGTCACTAAATAAGATAATACTGTTGCTCAACGTAGGTGAAACGTGTTTTAAATATTTAGCTAAGCGAGCAGCTACAACAGCTCCCATTAGCTCACATCTGGGGAGGATTAAAGATTTGAGGGGAGCTATTCTTACTTTTTGCCATTATGAAACTGGTTTTAATTTCCTTATTTTCATCAGTGTATCTAAAATATGCCACTGAACCACCGATGTGGGTATGAATTTGAGAATACTGAAATCGAATTCAGACGAATTACATACATTACATTACGGATGAAGTCAAATATTAAAGGGGAAGATGATTTCGATAAAGAAACAAAATTTTGGCGCATGATTTGGGATCCTAGTAACGATGTCATAAAATCAAACATGAAACCAGTTCAGGAGTCAATTGGAAATGGTAAAAGCGAAACAAAAAGGCCGATATTGAAAACTGTCGCCTTGCCCACGAGAAACCCTGGGGAAGATTACTGCTGTCTGTGAGGAGGCTCACAGCATGCTTAGCTGTTCCCTAGCTTACAGGGAGCAGAATCTTCAAAAGCGAGATTCAAATGGCAATGGAAAAAATGAAGGAGGTGAGGGCCTCTTCTGAAGCTGTTCTTCGAGCAGTGATGGCGAGTCTGCGAGGGCCGGTACCACCACCCAAACGGGCGACATCTCCACCTGGTAGAATGCTCGCCTGGCACGCGGGCGGGCCGGGTTCGATTCCCGGCCGATGAACCATATAGAATTTTTACTTATCCAAAACTTGTAACTATCTTGGTGGTTCAGTTTGTACGTAATAAGGGATGAAAGGCTCAGTTTTCAAAAATTATTCAAAATATTCTGCTTATGTTTGAATTTTTTCACAATAGATTTTCTCGATCCTGATAAATCGTCCTTCGTTATTCTAGTTGGAGGAAGGGATAGCAAACGTCTACCTATCAAAAAATGTGCAGGAGTGAGTGGAGAGGGTTCTGTGGGTTCACCATAAAAGTAAGTAATGGGCCAGGAATTGATCATGGCTTCAATCTCAACGAACACTGTTTCCAGTTTGTAGAGAGAGAGCGATGAACGGCCAACGATTTTTCTAAGACTTGTTTCGGTCGTTCTGATCATTCTTTCCCAAAATCCTCCCCACCATGCTCCTCTTTCAATTATATATTTCCAATGAATATTGCGAGAAGAGAAGAAATTCTTTACAGAAGAATCAGAAATGAAAAGTCCACAGTTTTTTTAGTTCAGTGTCTGCACGTTTGAATGATTTTGCATTGTCACTGTATATAATTGAACACAATCCTCGTCGCGCTATAAATCTTCTAAAGAATGCTTCCGTACTCATCGAAGGTACCAGTTCTAAGTGAATAGCACGCGTTACTGCACAAGTGAATACTAAAAGGTAATGTTTATTGTTGCTCTCTTTAGTGAAAAATGGTCCAGCATAATCCAATCCAGTTACAGCGAACGGTGCTGACTGAAGAATTCGATCTGGAAGAAGTGGAGCTACGTCTTGAACTCCAGGGCGAACACTGTATCTTTTGCAAATCGGACATCTGCTCAACAAGGATTTAATTCGCTGTCTGCCTTTCACAACCCAAAATGTTTCGCGACGCAGGTATGAATTCGATTTCAGTTTTCCCATATTCCTCGCGAAAAATATTTACAGCATCTACAGACAATCGGTGTGCATCTTCTACAGTTTTACCTCCATAAAATAAGTCATCAACGTAAATAGAAGAATTAAGCATTTTAAAACTCTCGGGATGGTCCTCTTTATACCCTTTCAGCTTGGATGTGTTTATTTACGCATTTCCGACTTGTAAGTACTACATCCCAGAATCTGTCGGCACCACTTACTATTCCCACATGTTGTAATTCTTCATTCCTGTTTACACTTAAATCTGCTGAATGTAAACCTCAGAGCTTCATTTTTTCGAGAGTGTTACGCCTGGGACTTTTTATGCGACAAGCTGATATCGTGTTAGTTACTAGGCATTCTAATTTTATTTTATTCTTTTCGTTTTTATCCCATAATTATCAACTATTGGTTTCTTAGTTCCAAACGAAAAAACAGACAATCTTTCGTTTGGAATAGGCTCTAATTTTAAAGATCTCGCTAAGGTATCTTTAATAAACGATCTTTCGCTACCTTAGATCAAGAAGGATACGAACAACTTTAGTTTCGTTTTCGTTGCAAGCTAAACCAGTACATGTTTGTAGTAAAGTATTTTTCCAAACAGAAATATTACACTGAGAAACCAAAGTGTTAGTATTAACATTTGACACTAAAGGTTCCTTTTTCGAACTCGTGGCAACTGATTCATTTTTTGATAAATCTCTCAGCTCGTTCCCCTCGAGACAATAGATCTGCAGGATTTTCTTTGCTACTGCAATGGTACCACTGGTTAGCGTTGCAAATTGCCTGGATTTCTGCTACACGGTTGCCAACGAATGGGTTCCTTGACATTTGGTGATTTCCTTATCCAATTTAGCGTTATTTGGGAGTCACTAAATAAGATAATACTGTTGCTCAACGTAGGTGAAACGTGTTTTAAATATTTAGCTAAGCGAGCAGCTACAACAGCTCCCATTAGCTCACATCTGGGGAGGATTAAAGATTTGAGGGGAGCTATTCTTACTTTTTGCCATTATGAAACTGGTTTTAATTTCCTTATTTTCATCAGTGTATCTAAAATATGCCACTGAACCACCGATGTGGGTATGAATTTGAGAATACTGAAATCGAATTCAGACGAATTACATACATTACATTACGGATGAAGTCAAATATTAAAGGGGAAGATGATTTCGATAAAGAAACAAAATTTTGGCGCATGATTTGGGATCCTAGTAACGATGTCATAAAATCAAACATGAAACCAGTTCAGGAGTCAATTGGAAATGGTAAAAGCGAAACAAAAAGGCCGATATTGAAAACTGTCGCCTTGCCCACGAGAAACCCTGGGGAAGATTACTGCTGTCTGTGAGGAGGCTCACAGCATGCTTAGCTGTTCCCTAGCTTACAGGGAGCAGAATCTTCAAAAGCGAGATTCAAATGGCAATGGAAAAAATGAAGGAGGTGAGGGCCTCTTCTGAAGCTGTTCTTCGAGCAGTGATGGCGAGTCTGCGAGGGCCGGTACCACCACCCAAACGGGCGACATCTCCACCTGGTAGAATGCTCGCCTGGCACGCGGGCGGGCCGGGTTCGATTCCCGGCCGATGAACCATATAGAATTTTTACTTATCCAAAACTTGTAACTATCTTGGTGGTTCAGTTTGTACGTAATAAGGGATGAAAGGCTCAGTTTTCAAAAATTATTCAAAATATTCTGCTTATGTTTGAATTTTTTCACAATAGATTTTCTCGATCCTGATAAATCGTCCTTCGTTATTCTAGTTGGAGGAAGGGATAGCAAACGTCTACCTATCAAAAAATGTGCAGGAGTGAGTGGAGAGGGTTCTGTGGGTTCACCATAAAAGTAAGTAATGGGCCAGGAATTGATCATGGCTTCAATCTCAACGAACACTGTTTCCAGTTTGTAGAGAGAGAGCGATGAACGGCCAACGAATTTTCTAAGACTTGTTTCGGTCGTTCTGATCATTCTTTCCCAAAATCCTCCCCACCATGCTCCTCTTTCAATTATATATTTCCAATGAATATTGCGAGAAGAGAAGAAATTCTTTACAGAAGAATCAGAAATGAAAAGTCCACAGTTTTTTTAGTTCAGTGTCTGCACGTTTGAATGATTTTGCATTGTCACTGTATATAATTGAACACAATCCTCGTCGCGCTATAAATCTTCTAAAGAATGCTTCCGTACTCATCGAAGGTACCAGTTCTAAGTGAATAGCACGCGTTACTGCACAAGTGAATACTAAAAGGTAATGTTTATTGTTGCTCTCTTTAGTGAAAAATGGTCCAGCATAATCCAATCCAGTTACAGCGAACGGTGCTGACTGAAGAATTCGATCTGGAAGAAGTGGAGCTACGTCTTGAACTCCAGGGCGAACACTGTATCTTTTGCAAATCGGACATCTGCTCAACAAGGATTTAATTCGCTGTCTGCCTTTCACAACCCAAAATGTTTCGCGACGCAGGTATGAATTCGATTTCAGTTTTCCCATATTCCTCGCGAAAAATATTTACAGCATCTACAGACAATCGGTGTGCATCTTCTACAGTTTTACCTCCATAAAATAAGTCATCAACGTAAATAGAAGAATTAAGCATTTTAAAACTCTCGGGATGGTCCTCTTTATACCCTTTCAGCTTGGATGTGTTTATTTACGCATTTCCGACTTGTAAGTACTACATCCCAGAATCTGTCGGCACCACTTACTATTCCCACATGTTGTAATTCTTCATTCCTGTTTACACTTAAATCTGCTGAATGTAAACCTCAGAGCTTCATTTTTTCGAGAGTGTTACGCCTGGGACTTTTTATGCGACAAGCTGATATCGTGTTAGTTACCAGGCATTCTAATTTTATTTTATTCTTTTCGTTTCTATCCATTACGACCACATAATTCGCAACTATTGGTTTCTTAAATCCAAACGAAAAAACAGACAATTTTTCGTTTCGAATAGGCTCTAATTTTAAAGATCTCGCTAAGGTATCTTTAATAAACGATCTTTCGCTACCTTGGATCAAGAAGGATACGAACAACTTTAGTTTCGTTTTCGTTGCAAGCTAAACCAGTACATGTTTGTAGTAAAGTATTTTTCCAAACAGAAATATTACACTGAGAAACCAAAGTGTTAGTATTAACATTTGACACTAAAGGTTCCTTTTTCGAACTCGTGGCAACTGATTCATTTTTTGATAAATCTCTCAGCTCGTTCCCCTCGAGACAATAGATCTGCAGGATTTTCTTTGCTACTGCAATGGTACCACTGGTTAGCGTTGCAAATTGCCTGGATTTCTGCTACACGGTTGCCAACGAATGGGTTCCTTGACATTTGGTGATTTCCTTATCCAATTTAGCGTTATTTGGGAGTCACTAAATAAGATAATACTGTTGCTCAACGTAGGTGAAACGTGTTTTAAATATTTAGCTAAGCGAGCAGCTACAACAGCTCCCATTAGCTCACATCTGGGGAGGATTAAAGATTTGAGGGGAGCTATTCTTACTTTTTGCCATTATGAAACTGGTTTTAATTTCCTTATTTTCATCAGTGTATCTAAAATATGCCACTGAACCACCGATGTGGGTATGAATTTGAGAATACTGAAATCGAATTCAGACGAATTACATACATTACATTACGGATGAAGTCAAATATTAAAGGGGAAGATGATTTCGATAAAGAAACAAAATTTTGGCGCATGATTTGGGATCCTAGTAACGATGTCATAAAATCAAACATGAAACCAGTTCAGGAGTCAATTGGAAATGGTAAAAGCGAAACAAAAAGGCCGATATTGAAAACTGTCGCCTTGCCCACGAGAAACCCTGGGGAAGATTACTGCTGTCTGTGAGGAGGCTCACAGCATGCTTAGCTGTTCCCTAGCTTACAGGGAGCAGAATCTTCAAAAGCGAGATTCAAATGGCAATGGAAAAAATGAAGGAGGTGAGGGCCTCTTCTGAAGCTGTTCTTCGAGCAGTGATGGCGAGTCTGCGAGGGCCGGTACCACCACCCAAACGGGCGACATCTCCACCTGGTAGAATGCTCGCCTGGCACGCGGGCGGGCCGGGTTCGATTCCCGGCCGATGAACCATATAGAATTTTTACTTATCCAAAACTTGTAACTATCTTGGTGGTTCAGTTTGTACGTAATAAGGGATGAAAGGCTCAGTTTTCAAAAATTATTCAAAATATTCTGCTTATGTTTGAATTTTTTCACAATAGATTTTCTCGATCCTGATAAATCGTCCTTCGTTATTCTAGTTGGAGGAAGGGATAGCAAACGTCTACCTATCAAAAAATGTGCAGGAGTGAGTGGAGAGGGTTCTGTGGGTTCACCATAAAAGTAAGTAATGGGCCAGGAATTGATCATGGCTTCAATCTCAACGAACACTGTTTCCAGTTTGTAGAGAGAGAGCGATGAACGGCCAACGATTTTTCTAAGACTTGTTTCGGTCGTTCTGATCATTCTTTCCCAAAATCCTCCCCACCATGCTCCTCTTTCAATTATATATTTCCAATGAATATTGCGAGAAGAGAAGAAATTCTTTACAGAAGAATCAGAAATGAAAAGTCCACAGTTTTTTTAGTTCAGTGTCTGCACGTTTGAATGATTTTGCATTGTCACTGTATATAATTGAACACAATCCTCGTCGCGCTATAAATCTTCTAAAGAATGCTTCCGTACTCATCGAAGGTACCAGTTCTAAGTGAATAGCACGCGTTACTGCACAAGTGAATACTAAAAGGTAATGTTTATTGTTGCTCTCTTTAGTGAAAAATGGTCCAGCATAATCCAATCCAGTTACAGCGAACGGTGCTGACTGAAGAATTCGATCTGGAAGAAGTGGAGCTACGTCTTGAACTCCAGGGCGAACACTGTATCTTTTGCAAATCGGACATCTGCTCAACAAGGATTTAATTCGCTGTCTGCCTTTCACAACCCAAAATGTTTCGCGACGCAGGTATGAATTCGATTTCAGTTTTCCCATATTCCTCGCGAAAAATATTTACAGCATCTACAGACAATCGGTGTGCATCTTCTACAGTTTTACCTCCATAAAATAAGTCATCAACGTAAATAGAAGAATTAAGCATTTTAAAACTCTCGGGATGGTCCTCTTTATACCCTTTCAGCTTGGATGTGTTTATTTACGCATTTCCGACTTGTAAGTACTACATCCCAGAATCTGTCGGCACCACTTACTATTCCCACATGTTGTAATTCTTCATTGCTGTTTACACTTAAATCTGCTGAATGTAAACCTCAGAGCTTCATTTTTTCGAGAGTGTTACGCCTGGGACTTTTTATGCGACAAGCTGATATCGTGTTAGTTACCAGGCATTCTAATTTTATTTTATTCTTTTCGTTTCTATCCATTACGACCACATAATTCGCAACTATTGGTTTCTTAAATCCAAACGAAAAAACAGACAATTTTTCGTTTCGAATAGGCTCTAATTTTAAAGATCTCGCTAAGGTATCTTTAATAAACGATCTTTCGCTACCTTGGATCAAGAAGGATACGAACAACTTTAGTTTCGTTTTCGTTGCAAGCTAAACCAGTACATGTTTGTAGTAAAGTATTTTTCCAAACAGAAATATTACACTGAGAAACCAAAGTGTTAGTATTAACATTTGACACTAAAGGTTCCTTTTTCGAACTCGTGGCAACTGATTCATTTTTTGATAAATCTCTCAGCTCGTTCCCCTCGAGACAATAGATCTGCAGGATTTTCTTTGCTACTGCAATGGTACCACTGGTTAGCGTTGCAAATTGCCTGGATTTCTGCTACACGGTTGCCAACGAATGGGTTCCTTGACATTTGGTGATTTCCTTATCCAATTTAGCGTTATTTGGGAGTCACTAAATAAGATAATACTGTTGCTCAACGTAGGTGAAACGTGTTTTAAATATTTAGCTAAGCGAGCAGCTACAACAGCTCCCATTAGCTCACATCTGGGGAGGATTAAAGATTTGAGGGGAGCTATTCTTACTTTTTGCCATTATGAAACTGGTTTTAATTTCCTTATTTTCATCAGTGTATCTAAAATATGCCACTGAACCACCGATGTGGGTATGAATTTGAGAATACTGAAATCGAATTCAGACGAATTACATACATTACATTACGGATGAAGTCAAATATTAAAGGGGAAGATGATTTCGATAAAGAAACAAAATTTTGGCGCATGATTTGGGATCCTAGTAACGATGTCATAAAATCAAACATGAAACCAGTTCAGGAGTCAATTGGAAATGGTAAAAGCGAAACAAAAAGGCCGATATTGAAAACTGTCGCCTTGCCCACGAGAAACCCTGGGGAAGATTACTGCTGTCTGTGAGGAGGCTCACAGCATGCTTAGCTGTTCCCTAGCTTACAGGGAGCAGAATCTTCAAAAGCGAGATTCAAATGGCAATGGAAAAAATGAAGGAGGTGAGGGCCTCTTCTGAAGCTGTTCTTCGAGCAGTGATGGCGAGTCTGCGAGGGCCGGTACCACCACCCAAACGGGCGACATCTCCACCTGGTAGAATGCTCGCCTGGCACGCGGGCGGGCCGGGTTCGATTCCCGGCCGATGAACCATATAGAATTTTTACTTATCCAAAACTTGTAACTATCTTGGTGGTTCAGTTTGTACGTAATAAGGGATGAAAGGCTCAGTTTTCAAAAATTATTCAAAATATTCTGCTTATGTTTGAATTTTTTCACAATAGATTTTCTCGATCCTGATAAATCGTCCTTCGTTATTCTAGTTGGAGGAAGGGATAGCAAACGTCTACCTATCAAAAAATGTGCAGGAGTGAGTGGAGAGGGTTCTGTGGGTTCACCATAAAAGTAAGTAATGGGCCAGGAATTGATCATGGCTTCAATCTCAACGAACACTGTTTCCAGTTTGTAGAGAGAGAGCGATGAACGGCCAACGATTTTTCTAAGACTTGTTTCGGTCGTTCTGATCATTCTTTCCCAAAATCCTCCCCACCATGCTCCTCTTTCAATTATATATTTCCAATGAATATTGCGAGAAGAGAAGAAATTCTTTACAGAAGAATCAGAAATGAAAAGTCCACAGTTTTTTTAGTTCAGTGTCTGCACGTTTGAATGATTTTGCATTGTCACTGTATATAATTGAACACAATCCTCGTCGCGCTATAAATCTTCTAAAGAATGCTTCCGTACTCATCGAAGGTACCAGTTCTAAGTGAATAGCACGCGTTACTGCACAAGTGAATACTAAAAGGTAATGTTTATTGTTGCTCTCTTTAGTGAAAAATGGTCCAGCATAATCCAATCCAGTTACAGCGAACGGTGCTGACTGAAGAATTCGATCTGGAAGAAGTGGAGCTACGTCT